>NW_013668424.1:56899-63241 GCF_000517525.1 Limulus polyphemus | reverse complement strand
TATATATATATATATAAATAAATAAAAACTTACCAATCTTCATAAATTAACAAAAGTAGTCTTTTTTTTTATACTTATTATTATAAATTATTATAACTATTTTACAGTTTTTGTTAAACCTAAAATGAAAACTACATTGCCAATTGTTAGATTTTTTTTTTTGGTTAGTGCAAAATAATTTAAAAAGGAAAGTACATAATGAAACTTATATTTTTGTAAAAAAAAATAATTAGGAAACATACACCAAAATATAATTATAAATATATTAAGTCTGTTTAGAAAGCACATGGAATCCATTTAAACTAATGAATGCTTTAAGAAAATAGTTAGCATCTGTACATCTTCACCAGTTATATATGGGTTAGCTAACCTTACCTTAAGAATTAATTTTCATATTGCAATCACTTAACATTTTTGTAAGGATTATGAGATATTCATGTTACAAAATATGGTATAAGAAGTTTTGCATATCATCAATTTCATTGTTAATGTTTATCATTTTGATGGTTAGAGATAATCAAATATTAATGCCATCTTTATCCAATGATTTTTACATTTCATCATTATTTTGATGAATAGCATTAGCTGCAATCTGTAGAATTCGTCATAAGAATGTGTATCATAGTGTCATTGTTAGTACAGCAGATTTCTATTGCCTCAGATTCATACCACATTCAAATATTCTTTTTTAAAATGTTTACGTTTTTTTGTTTATTTTTCTGTTACAGAGACAAGTACCTTAAAGAGTGCAAGTCAGAAGTATTTCCAAAATATCAAACTTTTTAAAGCAAGCCACTGTTGACTACTGTTTTTGGCCTTACAGATTGGCTAAAGACAACTTTTCAGGTGGAGAAACCGGAGAGTGGTACGAGACCGCTCACACAAGTTAATATTATCAAATGTCTTCTAAAATTAAAATATGTTCATCTGATCATTATTTTTTCTAGCACCGAGAGAACTGAAAACTATATAAATTGGTAAATATGAGGAACATACACACACTGGGTATCCCATCTTAAAGAATTATATGTTAAATATACTTCAAAACTAGGGTTATTATTTGAAAACAGTGATGAGATAAATATCTAGTACCAGGAAAGAAACAAAGAACAAATGATTCTTCATAATAACTAGTACTTCAGTTATTAAATAAAAAGTATTTAATTCACTAAATTCTTCTGCTCCAAAAAATACAGAGAAATGAAAAAAAAAAATACAATTTCAACAAGAAATAATGATACATAAAACTCATTTCCTTTACTAAAAACACAACTCCATAAAGAAATGACACCAACTGACTATTGCAATAAGATTATTCACATTTAAATCCAGTATCATGTACTGTATATTTAAACATATTTTAATCTTCACTGGTCTTGAACTTACACAGAAATATTAGAACACTAGATTAGATATCAATATCAACTTTCACCATCTAAATGTTTATGCTTCCAACTTTTGCTTTTGTTTGATAACCTTATTCACAAAATATTTACAGTGCGATTAAAGGCACAAAATATTAAAATGTTAATGTCAACTCTCAATAGCAGATCTCTGAAAAATTATATATATATATATATATATATATATACACACACACACACACATATATATATCTCAATTTCAAACATAATAAAATTGTTTGTATACAACATTTTTCATCAGATTTCTACATTTTGTTTATGAGTTTGGTAAATACAGCATAAGGACTTTATTAAAAGTTTATGGCACAGTTATAAGTCACGTACTAGACTGATAGAAATTCTACTTCACACAAAGAAACTGCTTTTATATAACACAGTTCTTCTATGTCAATTTTTTTTAAAATACAAACCACATACTTTGTTCAGGAAATTTAGTATAAATACAATTCAAGCTTCTTGGCTAACAGGATATAGTTCAAAAACTCTTAATTTGATTATTGAAAAAAACTTGATTAACTAAAATGTGCTTCAAACAATTGTACACAGCAAAGTCTTAAATTTTACAATTCAAATACTTTAATAACTTTACTTTTTTTTTAAATAAAGACCTTTGAAAAAATAAAATATAAACACAATGATCTGTTACAAATCAAAAATTTTCAATGCTGCTTTATTGATAAAACAATTTGGCAAACTATGCTGAGTACATGTAGAAGAAACATAAATGCTTAAAGAGGAATAAACCAGTCAATAATTGTTTACTATTCCATCCATATGAAAAATGTTTGAAGAAATGTCAATCATAAGTTTTCTCCACTAAATAAAAAAACAACAACAAAAGATTGTCACAAAAACTAATCAAATTCTCATATGGATATTTCTGAAGACTAGAAAACTTAATAAAATATATTGTGTGTGTAACAATAAGGAAATATTTCTATACTATCAGAAAAAACCCCCCAAAAACTGACAAATTTACCAAAGTTACCTTATGATAATCTGAAGCAGTATACTTAACTAAAAATATTTATTAACAAAAAGAAAAGCATACGTTTTGATTGGAAGTCTTCCATACCATTCAATAAATTCTACCAGCTACAATCTCACTAAAACTATATATTCAGCATTTATCAGATAAAACTAATGCAAACAATTACATCTAAGCTAACACGAACCAAGCTCTCTAGTAAAAAGAGTGCAGCAAAATTTACAGATAGCTCTCTACAAACTGACATCATCCACTAAATCTCTATCATTCATCTTTAAGTAGAATCAATACGCACACACACACACACCCAGTTCTAGTATATTTTTATTCTACTAAAGTTATTTAAGTTTAACTTTACTATAAATTATAATTTTACCAACAAAAGTTGATTAGCCTTCACCAGTTTTACTGGGAAATAGTCATTGTTTTAACCCTCTCACAAAGGGCTCAGTGGATTACACCACCTTTGTGATCCTGAAGTAACCATCAGTTTCCATACTACAACTTTCACTGTTTTGTGTATCTTCAAAAAATTGGGCAAGCTTTGAGTAAATATAACAAGTCTTTTGTAGACAAAAAATTAGGTTTTTAAGTATTTCTACTAAACATTTGTCCATGAATATATAGTCATAGTATTGACTGCTCCAATGTAAAATGATTTTCATGATAAAATTAAAAATACTTTTCTTCACCTGAAATTGTCAAGTTTCATTTGCATAATCTCTAAAACCTCCTAAATAAATATCAAACATCTTTCTTCAGTAAAACTTCTTAATTTATCTGTTATTTTCTCTACCCAAGTCTATACACATCAGTCAATTAGACCTACTTCGTACCTACCATAAAAAAATATGAAATAGATCTAAATTACCATTTTTCTTTCTAGAATGACTGGATATTGTAACAGGAAATTACAATTGTTTATCCTAAATAGCTTAAAGCTTGTATCAGTATACATCTGTTTATACTTAAATTTTATTGTTTATTGACCTTTGACCCATGTCTAACTAATAACCCCACCACTCAAGTTGTAAAAAGCTCAATTTACCATATTATGTAATGCACAAGATGCTTGTCAACTTACCTCATGAAAAAATATTTTTCATTATCATACCTAATCTGACCTAACAAGTTTCTAATTTTTACATTTTAGTGCTATGGTACTTACCTGTGTCTTTTTTTTTTTACTTTTAACCGCTGATGAAAGATAAGCGTACTTCTTAAATACTAATGGTACTAGTACACTAAATAATTTTTATTTAATCAACCAATGCACCTAAGAACATATGATAATATCATACACACAAAGAGAAAAATGTCTTATAGCTATCATAATTTATCTGGCTTTCTACCTAAATGATATGAACCTTTAAAATTTTAGTTAAGCTTGTTGATGTGAATACAGCTAGAGAAATTTTCGAACTGGAGGTGAATAAACAGTACTATATAAAGAAAACAACATAATTTCATACATCAGTTGATAGATTGAAACTTTGGTTTTCTATTGGTTATAGATAATATAGTATAAAATGTCAGAATTATTGGCAATTTGTGAAAGAGAGGATGTGACAGGTGGGCATAGCAAGTGGATCTGGTTTTCTAGTTTATAACTCTGTAAACAAATAAAATTAGCTATAAAAATTATGCTTTGCCTTAGTAATATCTATATTATATTGAGAAATTTATGTTAAATTCTGTACTTCTCAGAGGGGTGGAAAATATATTAGAGAAGAGGGAAGACCTAGATAACAATTCTCATACTAAGGGAGATTGAGGATTTGTTTAAAATATTTCCTTATTAAAATTAAGAATTTAAAACTTATATAATATTAAAATTTTATTTATTAACTATGCCAAGTTTATTAATATACAACGATAATAAAGTGGTTTCATTAAATTTTGAATGTAATTCTCTAAAAAGTCATGACATGCACACTTTGAGCCACCCATAGTGTGAGGGTTAATGTATGCTTCATTTTTTTTAAAGTTTCTTTTTATTGCCTGTTCAGCATAATAACACAAAGAAATATAAAAATCAGTACATACTTATAACATGACAAATAGCTTTTAATCTTCTTTTACTTAAAAAAGAAAGTGCTAAGTTACTGCTGAGCTTAAAGTATATACAACTGCCTATGACATTAGTTAAAATATGTAATCAGCAGTTACAATTATTCTATATTTAATAAGTTATATGAACAATGGCTAATGAAACATTTTCTTTTTGATATGGAAACCTAACCACTAGAAAACAATTCTTAACTATAATTTGTTTTCCATTTAATAAACTGCATAATGTTTTTCTAAATCAGCTCATTATAAATGATCAATGCTGGGATGTGCAGTTAAACATGCTGTGGCTGTATTGATTCCTTTGAATCAACAGACTTCCGTTTTTTCAGAAGCTGATATAACATTCCCTTTTTTGAGGCATTGTCTGGAAATGAAACAAAAATACTGAAGTTGTAACTGTGGAAATAAAATAAACACTGTAGCTGTAATATTACCTGAAATGCCATTATGAATGGTAAAATGAGAGGAAAAAAATGCATAGCATGCTTAATTAGTGAAATAATTAACTTTAAATTAAGAAATTTACATACTGCTGTTAATTATATGTTTCATTTTATAATACTTAAATTTTCTTTGTTTGATGTTAAAAGCTTTAGATCACAGCACGGTCAATTTAATTTGCATTAACTCAGCTGTTAACATATTGTTTAAAGCCACATGAAAAGATTACTGTTAAAGCAATGAAAGAAAGTATGAAGTAAAGGTTAAACAACATAAGTTACAATTAGTTCCGTTCAGATTTCAATCATAAAAAAAAAAGTTAACATACAACATAACCTACTTGTTTCATCATTTGGCACTTGAGTAGCTGTACCATTTTCAACTGGACTTTTTTGTTCGGGCGAGCATGTTCTTTTCTCTGAGAGAGGTAATGACAGGTCTAAGGGATTATCTGAAAATTCACCATTTATCAATTTATTTTGAATCATTTCATTACATGTGTGTATTCTAATTATACAATGTTCATAAATGAACTTTGAAAGTTTTTTTTTTAAACTAAAACTTTTACTAATTGCTTTTTCTAACTTTATATACTTTATGGAAAGGTGTACAATAGTAACAACAATAAACCAAACCACTCCACCTTTTATTTGTTGATTATTTTGAACAGGCACAATAAAAAAGTAAAAAACAATCAAACAATAAACACATCACAACTGGTGGTGGTAGAGTACATGTTGCACTGTCACAGATGCAAAATGTAAAAAATAAAATCACTGTTTATACAGTTAATTTATCATTCATCTTATATATTTTTTGTAATTTAAATATTTAACGTTCTCTGGAGAGAACAGACAAAAATTATAAACATATCTTGAAACTCAAAAGATACAAACTGACAGTAATTTAATCTGAAACAATTAACCTTCTTGCTATTGGTAGGTCAAAGTGCACATGTCAACTTTTTAGTTACATTCAAAATTTAATGAAACCACTTTATTATCATTGTATATTAATAAACTTGGCATCAAAACATAGTTAATAAATAAAATTTTAATATTATATAAGTTTTAAACTCTTAATTTAAATATTATATAAGTTTTAAATTCTTAATTTTAATAAGGAAATACTTTTAACAAATCCTCAATCTCCCTAGGTCTTCCCTCTTCTCTAATATATTTTCCACCCCTCTGAGAAGTACAGAATTTAACATAAATTACTCAATATAATATAGATATTACTAAGGCAAAGCATAATTTTTGTAGCTAATTTTATTTGTTTACAGAGTTATGAACTAGAAAACCAGATCCACTTGCTATGCCCACCTGTCACATCCTCTCTTTCACAAATTGCCAATAGTTCTGACATTTTATACTATATTATCTATAACCAATAGAAAACCAAAGTTTCAATCTA
>NW_013668424.1:17321-56091 GCF_000517525.1 Limulus polyphemus | reverse complement strand
AGTATAAAAAATAATGCTTGAGTTTCACCAACAGTCAACAGTATAAAACAAAATGACATGGGTAAATAACATATTTCTTGTTTTTCATGTATATTCTTTATTTATTATTATAAAAGTAACAAAAATGTAAAAATCAGGAACTTATTAGGTTAGATTAGGTAACACAATGAATAATAACAAAAATTTTTAAGGAGGTATGCTGGCAAGTAGTTTTTGCATTACATAATTCAATATGGTAACTCAAGCTATGTGTTTACTGAGTAACTTACAACTTGTGTAGCAGGTTTTAGTTAGAAATGGATCAAAGGCTAATAAAACAATAAAATTTAAGCATAAACACAAGTTTATTGTTACAAGCTTTAAGCTATTTAGGGTAAACATTTGTAGTTTCCTGTTACAATATGCAGTCATTATAGAAAGAAAAAAAGTGTAATTTAGAATTATTTCATATTTTTCTATGGTGGTCATGAGGTTGGTTAAAATTACATTGCATACAGAGTTAGGGTAGGGAAAATAACAGACAAAATAGAAAGTTTTACTGAAAAAAAAAAGTCTGATATTTATTTAAGGGGCTTAGAGATTATGCAAATGGAATTTGAGATTTTTAAGACAAAAA
Organism: Limulus polyphemus; assembly: GCF_000517525.1. Classification (NCBI taxonomy): domain Eukaryota; kingdom Metazoa; phylum Arthropoda; class Merostomata; order Xiphosura; family Limulidae; genus Limulus; species Limulus polyphemus. The sequence goes on along the minus strand of NW_013668424.1, from coordinate 55,475 downwards.
GTATTAGTAAAAATACTTATTCAAAAATCTGATTTTTTTGCATCCAAAATACTTGTAATGTTTACTAAAGCTTGACAAATTTTGTGGAGATACACACAAAACATTAAAATTTATAGTATGGAAACTGTCACTTTGGGGGTTACAAACTTGGCTGAATCGACCAAACCTATAGTGAGAGGGTTAGATCATTGTCATCTTCTTGATTTGAATTAATAAAAAATGTAGAAAAAAAAAAGAATTCAAACAATAATCTACTTTACCTGATTCTTCTGCCGGGGTTGCAGTACCATTCCAAGACATTTGTGCTAGATTGTAGGCATATGGATAATATGAGTAAATGTGTGGAGGATAAAAGGGAAAATATGATGTTAAGTTTACTGGTCTATTTGTAATCCATGTTGGTATTTCTTCTTTTTCTTGTGAACAAGAAGGAGAGTTCTTGTCCTCAATATCCATACTTTTTGGTCTCATACAATTCTCTTGACTGAAATTGTCAACCCCTAAAAAAGTCAGTATGAAAACACAAGTTAATTAACCTAAGAAACACTTTTTTTATTGTGGGTTTCAGCAAAATGTTTTACTAGTTCATAAATTACAAACCATTACTGCATGAGCAACAACTATTTAATACATACACATATGTGAGGCAGTTTATTAAATTTTTTCTCCAATTAAGTCACAAGACCATTAATATTAAGTTTGAACTATAACTAAGAAAAATTTTTATTTGGTAGTGTATTTGTTAAACCTAATGCTTCTGATATGTGAGTGAAACTAGGTTTAATAATTGTTACCATAATGTAACTCATGAAAAAAAGCCAATTTATCAGAATTAAACATAAAAGGATATTCTACGCTTTATCTATGTTGTTTACTGCAATGAAAATTACTTTTTGTGGGAAGCTAGCTATATTGTTGTGAAGAGAAAAAATAAAATAAAATTAAAAGAGCAAAAATGCATTAAGTAAAACAAAACTATAGCAGATATTAGTAGACAAATGTTAATGATCACCAAGTCTGATATAGGATGTGTCTGTTATGTTTGGGATACGTATACACAGATGTTGAAAAATACTGAAATATTCCAGGAGCCTCATATACTCTATTAGTAGCAAATAGAATAAGATTCTCTAACATGTGGATCCTCAGAGTATCAAACATACCCACACACACTAACTGGAATTAGAGAACTTATCCCTCAAGGTTTAGCAACTTTGTTTACAAATTCTGAAACTAAAAACTATTGAGCACCAGGATCATAGTCAGCACAACTATATCAATTGTTCCTAATATGAAACCACACAGAATAAGCATGTTACTGAATCAGCTCATGAATACTAGCTGCAACCTGCAAAATAGTTGTGGTAGTTTTCATGCCCTTTGCTTGAATTTTTCCTGTTATATCATTTTCACATACATCATTTAATTTACTCTTTCTTGCAGGCATTGTATTACATTGATAAATCCTGGTCTATTTGAAAAAGTTTTACATTGTCAGACAAACACACTCACATAGATGTAACTTTATTTAGTAAAACAAAAGTAATAGTATTCACAATAGTGAACAGAGTACAAAACAGTTATGAGCATTCAGTGTGACACATGGTTTTTACGAGTTGAAACGAAGAATAAAATCCACAATAAAGAAAAAAGTAGCTAAAAAGTGTTTATAGTAGACTATGTAATGAACCGAAGCTAAATTATTGCAAAGTAAAGGTAAAGTTGTAATGAAGGTAAACTTAGCTGAATATGCAGAAATGTCTGAATGCGCGTTCACAAAGTGATAAGTATATACCCACGCATATTTTAGACCTAAGTCGAGAAAGCCCATAGAAATTGTATTTAGAGTAATGTTAATTTTTTAAAGAAATTACATGCAGGCTAAGTGTTGTTTGTGTGAAGTACTATGCAAATAGACAAAACTAAAGTTGAAATCAAAGCCAGTCATCATGTGATGACAATGAAAATATTCCATTGTGTACCATACTCATTGCATTAAGAAATCTGACTAAGCAAAAAACGTGTAAGGTGATTCTGAATAGAAAAGCCAATATGAAATCTAGACTCCTTGGAAAGGAACTTTCTAACAATGATACTTGTAACATTAGTTTGAGAAATGTGTGAGAAAAGTTCCAGACAAACAAATGTGAGTGTACTGTTTATGCAGATAGTCTGTGCTTGTAATATAATTTTCTGTCTTTAATTTAGTACATGCCAAGAAGGCTAATGTCAAGAACTTTTCTGTCAACCGAGAGTAACAAAAAGTAGTGAAACTAACAATTTACTGTGTTAATCACACATCAATTTTATCTTAGTTTGATCACTCAATAAATTTCAGTGTTACATAAATATTCTTCTTAATCTGTTACATATCACTTGGTGAGTTCAGAATGATAAGGTGTTGCTAAATAATTATACTGTACTATAAAATCAAGCTCTCACTGCCAAACACATACTTAGTATGCTATTATGCCTGTCGCAAACACAGCCACTACATTAAATTATATACAACCTTCTGTACAATCACAAATTAGATGGTATCTACAGAGGCCAGTATGTGATTTAGTACAAAATTTACTAATAGTAAACTATTTCATTAGGTTACATTTTTTGTACAAATATGTGGAAACTATTAATGCTGTTTTAAAGAACTATAATGTTTTTAATATAAAAAGCACTCAACTTTCAACATAATTTCTAGTCAACTCAGTTGATTCAATTTCTTTTCTGTGGGGTGACTTTTCAATTACAGGCTGAAATTTTTAAATCTCTGCCTAAATACAATTTTCAATACAAAAACAAACAAACAAAACAAGTAAGCTATATATCAAACCAAACAAGAGATTACTAACAAACTATTAGAAGTAAACAAACATAAATAATTTATAGTACAGAAAATTATACTTCTTTATGAATTACACAACAAAATTGTATACTTCTTAAATTTTTAAGTATACTTAAAAAAACAACAACAAAAAAAAAAACATTACCTGATGAGGGTGACCCCCCATTCACATTCTCAATACAGTTTGTTGGATAAGAATATGCAACATTATAGATTGGCATAGACAGGTAAGTCAGGCCTTCTTGTTGTTCTTGGGAGCTTGCTAGAGAAGCAACTGCTGGCTTTGTACTGAAACTAGTCCATTTAGTTCTTGCTGGGGTTAATGTGTTTGTGACACTACTGGCTACAAGGGGTGATGCTAATGTCTTGGTAGCAAGACAAGTGTTCAACAAGTGTTGTTTACTGACACTACACACAGGGGATGAGGATGGGGACTTGAGGGAAAATAAAGACGAACGTAGATCAGGAGGAGATGAAGATGGAGAGAGCTTGATCTGACTGGAAGACTCAAATGTGCTGAACTCACACAAACTTGGAGCAGATTCATTTGTCCACAACAAAGTTAAATCATTCTGCTCATTACTGTTACTGTTTAGCTTTTCACTGGTTTGCCAATTACTTTCTATGGCATGTGACTTGTTTGGAGGTGAGTGAGTTGATTTTAAGGACAGATCTAATGGCACTTCTCCTGGAATGAAAATATTGAAAACCTTGAAAAACCAATACTCTAAATTTCAGATGAAGTACCTGTGTTTTGTTGTTACAAGGAAGTGACAATAAAACAAGAAACAATTAAAAACTTGTAGTAAATTTTGAATGAAACTACTTAGAGTTTTATATTTCAGAAAAGTACAAATTCTTAAGACTTAATATTCAATACACCCCCCTTAAACAAAAGAGCAATCTGATTAAAAACAAAAGATGAAAACATCCTCTGCCACAAACACAATAGTTTGTCACATACACTTTCTGAGACGGAATCATTCTGTTGTCCAGTTTAAGCAATTATATGAAGTATTTTACTTTTTAAAACCTACCACCAACTTGTTCCCAATAAAAATCATTCTATTTATTCCTTGTCTTAAAACTGAAATTAAAGTAACATTAATGTTTTTATATCAAGGCAACTTACATGAATATTTGTGTAAGACAAGTATTATAATACAAGCTACTGAACTTGCCAAGTTAACTCTTTATAGAAGTGATAGTCATGATGGAAAAGTAGATTTTTAATATTAAACATAAAATTTTCTCTTCTGTTTTAATTCTTTCACTGAATCTGATAATTATGCAGATAATACAATAATGATAAACAAAACTTTAATACATAACTATATTTATAACTTCTAATTGTAACTCTTAAAAACTATATTCAAATGCTGCTGACAAAGTATGCAAATGTGAAATTCACTGAGGTTGGGTCAATATTTGCCAACCAAAATGACCCTCATCAGCACGTCTTTGAAAAGTTATGTTGTGGAACACCTGGGATCCAACCGGACTCCAACACAAAATTATCATTATAGCAAGCTTTGGATTTAAATTCCGAAAATCAATAGCATTACAACTTTCACTAGGGTTAGCATGCAATGTGAACAACATAAAAATATATGTATTATAGAGGAAGTATGTTGACAAATCAAGAAATTACAAAATTACATTGTTCCTTGGTATATAAATTAGTGTTATTAAACCATTGCTTATACAGACATAGTATCAAAAAATGCTGAAGTTTTATTATACTCCTATATTCAAGTCATTATCCACCAATATATGATGAGATTACCACAATACTGCAAAATTTAACTCAAAGAAAGCTGAAAGTGTATGTTTTGGGTCACCTCGGGTCTGACCAGACCATGCATCCTTATAGTAGGCCATAAATTGAAAATCCAATAAGCAGGATGTTTACAACAATTATCAAAGAAGGTTTCTATAAAATAGGACATTATAAGCAGTCATCACAGAGAACACTTGTTGAGGAATGAGATGCACATACATGCTTACCACAATTATAAGTAAACATACCAGATGATACTGTACTACTTTGATGGATTATCCTCTATAACAGCCTATATAGGGACATAAATGTTTAGAAATTTGTTTTGTATGTTATGGGGTGAATTGCATGTGTGGTGAGGGTCAATGATAGTATGGGGTCCTTGTGGACCCCAGGTAAATATTATATTATAGCTACATACTCTGTCTGCCTGTTTTGAAAATTATAGTGTCACATTGATCCAGGGTTTCTGCTTGACAATTACATGAATTGATATAAATTTGTAATGATTATGTAAAAAGATACACAACCAAAATGTTGTTGCAGTCCATATGGACCCCAGGTGTGCTGATGAGGGTTAATTCTTGATAACTCAGTAAGAATTTAATGAAACAAATAAAAAACAGTACACCACAGGTCTGAATTCACTACAAACTTGGTGTATAAATATAAAACTGAACAATGCATTTAGTATAAAATTACAATTACCACAAGTACGACTAACTATGTCGTAAAATACAGATTAGTTGATTTATAAAACTTCAGTTTACTTGCATTAAATAGCACTAGTATGCATAAATTTATATCAAGCAAAATATGATACATTAATATGTCAAACTTGATCAACATATACAATAAATCCAAAACAAAGTAATTCCACAGTATAAGGAATATAGATATATATACTGATAAATATATGGATGGCAAGTTTTGCCTTAATCAGAACACCAGTAACTAACCTTTGTTTATACTGTTTAGCTTGTATGAACTTGACGATGATTGCTTGTACTCAGATTTATCAGTTGCTTCCAATACAGTTTTCAATACAGAAGAATATGAGATAGGCACTGAACTCCCAGATTTTTCGGACTTACTAGTTGAAGCATCACAATTTACATGAGAAAAGAATCTCTTTGTTTTATTAAGGGAGCCAACTTTTTGTGGGTCTTGCTGATGGCAGGGAATGTACAAGGGAGTCTTTCTTCCCTCAACTTCATGAACGAAATGAGCACTGGGAGATGTAGATTCTGGTTTAACACAAAGTTCTTCCTTCAGTTTAGTACATAATTCATTAGGTCTGGGCAATTTCTTTGTACTGCACTTGTCAACGGGACTATGAAGAGGGGATACATCACTGTCACTTGGGTCTGAACATACACCAGACAGGGGAGAGAGGTTTCCATCATGGGGTGTTGTTCTACCAAAATGTCTACACTCAGTGAGAGATGGTGATTGTGGTGAATGTACAGGTGCTACCAGGCTTTCTTCTGGCCAAACAACAGCAAAATCATTCTTCAATTTGGCTTTTTTAATAAAACCTCCTCCTATCTCTTGAAAGTTAGCATTAGCGGTTGTTCCTCCATCTTCAGAAAGCTCAGATACAGAACTTTGATCAACATATTTCTTCTTATACTGCCGTGCTTTCCATGGAAATGGGACTTTGGGGGTGTCTACAGACTGGACCCACTGGCACTGTTTTCCATTAGCCTTTGACTGTTGGGCATTAAGTTTTAGGACCAGTTTTCCATCTAAATAAGAAAATTTAGATAAGTAAAGAAGAATATGTTAATATTATAATACACTAAAATGTACGTAAGCTAATTAAAAAATATATAATCTCTCTTTTAAAACAGTGGCAGACAACTCATGAACTAATTTTAAATGATACCCATCATGATCTTTGACATAAATGTCAGTCTTTATTAAAAACACCCAATAAAACTAATATATTTAAAGTATGGAAAAAATAACTTACGAAAATAGAACTGAAGAGTTCCAAGAATAGAGGACTCAAGATCTGGGGTAGCAGGAACTAACTCAGTCTTCCTGGGTTTAACTTCCAGAACTTCAAAAGCTGAAGGGATAGTGGATGGATCAGGATGTGATTCTGTTTCACCATCTTGTTTACTCTCCAGCGGTTCCTCAACATGTTCTTCTTGTGTCGAGTTATCTGGTTCTTCACTACTACCACTATCAAGGGAGGTATGAGGATCCCCTGCATCCTCCATGTCTGCACTTTCTTTCTGTTCACAGAAACAAAATAGATCAGAATTGTGCTTTTGTATTACAATGATTAATTAATGCTTTTTACATGCAAGCAAGTTTTCTTTCTTTCTAATGTACTTTTTTAAACAAATATATCAATTAATCCAATTTAAAGATTACATATTACATACTTAACATACACACAAGTACAGCTACCTTTAGACTCAAGAATTAAATGACATAAGTACTTATTAGGACAAAGGTAAATGGTACAAATGCCTGACACTTTCTTATCTTATACAACAAATCGTTCAGCTGTTATGCTGGATACAAGTCTTGTCATTCAGTTATCACCAACAGCACCTTTAGAATGTAAAATGGTGTTTGTGCACGCACATTTAATATGTGCCTCTTAAATCTGAAAATGAATTTGTTCTGAATAACCCATGATCATCACTTAAGGTTCTAATACATATAAAGATATGTTATAACAAATTGTATGAGGTTGATTTAAGGAGGTGTTCAATAAATTAATACTGAATTTTTATCTAACTAGTCATATCATATTTATTTCACAGGGAAAATTTCAATACACTACATATCTCTCTCTCTCTTAGATTCAAACTTTGTGTAACTAGGAGATTAGTTATTCTTCCTAACAACTCCTGAAATTTAAAAGTAATATTGCTCAAAAGAAATTATAAATATTAACATCAAACCTTCCTCAAGATGCAAAATTAGTCTTCGAAAGTTAACAATAATTATCTCACCTGTCACATGGTAAACCAAAAACTATCCATCTTTCAATCTTACAACAATAAACAATCAGTACATCAACAACAAAGATTCTAAGTTCAAGCAATTATACTTTTAAAAAAATTACATAATATTCTAGAATTATCTACTTATTTTATACATTAACACTGCTCCAAAATTATTGTTAATATTCTTGGGAACAATGTCCAGTTTAGAAATATATAAAACCTTCAACAATGGCTTTAAAATCATACTGACTTTTAACTTTGCTGGTGAAAACATGCTGGTAGATGCTTCACTCACATCACTAAGACAATGAGAAATACCCGGACGTTCTTCTTTCCCTTGGTAATAATATTCTATAATACTTTTCACAGGTTTCCATGGTAACTAAGAAAACAATATCATTTTAAGAACCAACAAACATGAAGTATTAAAATAACTATCATCACTGATTAAATATATAAATTAACCCTTTTCTATCTAGATATATTTAATGTGTATACTTCATTACATACCACTCATGTTATCATTCCAAATCCACCCCTGAAGAAGGGAAGGTCTATCTATCAAACAGGGATGGATTGGACTCTAAAATTCTACAAAAAAGCTAGAGGGAGCCCACATATTTGTTATAAAATAACAAAATTATGTACTTAAGAAGCATATGTAACTTAATAATAAAACACTATCATATATAGTTAACATGATCAGTTATTCTGAAAATACAGAGAAGTCATACATAAGATACGAGATAATATCTTCCAAAAAATATTGTCAACTAAAATCCTTTCTGGTGCACATCATTACTGGTAGAATTAACACATGTTAATTTAAATGTTAATGTAATGAGAAAAGACAAATAATTATTTCTCTATGGTGCTAACAGAGCATTATTTTTTAATTTTTGTTTTTATGTACTTTTCCAAGGGGACCGACTGGGATTTTTCCCAATGTCCCAGTTAGCCAGTTCATGCCTGCTTTTAAAAGCCTTTTGGTTGTCATGATTCTTATTTTTTGTTTCATCTAATGTCTGATCCAGTGTGATTTCTTAATATGAGAAAAACAACACTTATGCTAGTCAACCAATCTATATTACATTAGTAGCTTTGAAAATAATTTCTTTTTCTGAGAAATATTCTTAATATCTTTAGTCTTTTTATTCATGATTATTAAATGATTTTTACTTGCAAAAAACAAGTAATACAAACCTTAAATAAATTTTAGAATTCTCAGAGTTTACTGTTTCTTGAAAACAAAGTCAAGTGATCAATGTCCAAAGTTTGCATAATCTTTACGATTCCATTGCAATATAGTACAATTCACATTCTTTTAAAAATCAGATATTACCGAAATTACCTTTTTCTCATTCATTACTCTGTATTACAGTTTTTTTATTGCGAATAATATGTTAGATTAAAAAAATTTGGAAAAAAATCAAGATTTACAAATTTTTGTTCATGGAAGTGAGTGTAGAATTCTAAATACATACAAACTGTGCAACAAAATCATATGTTTAGATACATCAATTAACATGAAAGAACTTCGGATGGAATACACTAATATTCCAATTCTCAACTGGTGGTATACAGATAGTCTGTGGAAGTGAAGTGGCACCATAGTGTGTAGATCCCATTATGGTCCACTAAGACAGAAAATGTTTGAGAACCACTGCACTAGTACATAGATTGAAAAAGGAACAAAGGTACAGTGGGGTTTTGATCTATGGTTTTACTTAAACACAGTTTTTATGAATAATTAATACTTATCATTTGTCTCAAAAACTGTAAAGGTGGAAAATGTTATCCAAGAATAAGAATTTACCAGTTATATACTTGTTTCATCTGACAACAAAGTCCCAGTTAAAAATTAAATGAACAAGCAAATCAACTAGTTACTTGTCACTGAATGTAAGGCTTGCTTAATATAGATGGTATAAACATTACTAATTTTTTTACATAGCTTGAAATGGAAATATTTTTAGAATTTTACAATAAAGTACTTAAAACAGTAATGTTATGCAACAAATGATCTCCTCAACTAGTGGTCCAGGCTTGGCTTTAGGTAATGTGCTCAAGTCCTTGTGAAACATTATATAAATTGTATTTATAAATGACACATGCAACAACAACAAAAATCCCAACATTTAGCAAAGAACATTAACGTTTAAAGAAAGTGTACTTGGAGAATGCATGGAAACAAACTGATTAATATAAATACACACAACTTTCATACACTACTAACAGCCTAAAGCTGTATAAATCAGAATATTTAGAACTTTTTACAAGATTAAAATAGCCAGTAGTTGATCAGAATTTTTGATTATTGTAATCTGTGTCATATCCAGGCAGAAAACACAATAGCCAGAAAGTCTGTTCAAGCACATAAAAACAATGGAAAGACTAGTTAACCTTATTCTAGTTGAATAATATAATCTAATCAGAGCAATTATTTTCTACTGCCAATAATTTAACATATTGATATAGGTTATGTCTGTTTTGTATCAAGAGACATGAAAAGCGGAATTTGTAAGTTGAGTTACTTTTGTAAAAAATAGGTTTCAATTATTTCAGAATCCTTAAATTTTTCTTTGCATATGGTTGCAAGAAGAGATAAAAGGGTTGTAAAGCCTAGTGTAAGGTTGAAACATTTGTTAAAATTATCAATTCTAGGGGCCTGAACATAACATTGTAAGTTTTATCAAATGTACAAATTTCATTTATTCACTTGAAGTGTGAAGAGTTATGCTTGAAATGCAACTTTTTAATTGGTTTATAATATGATTAAACATGCACACATTAAACAGTAATACTGATTTCAATATGTATGGCCTATATTGTTTTAAAATTGGTTGGAAAGCATGTTTTGTTTACCTACTAAAGTATTTTAAGTAATATGTACAATACATATTACTTGAGATAATGCAAGATGCACCTCAAGATTAAATGTGCACACAAAAAAATAACTTTGGGTGTATAAGTAATAAGAATTAATTTAAAAGAGTTTAATATTGTTACACCTTTAGTAAAAAATGTCCAGCTAAATTGGTTTATCTTGAAAAAGTACTACTATAAAATGTATTCTGTATTGAAGACAAGCTACTGTGAAATATACCTGTATGTCAAATGGTGTTCCATTTAGGATGAGTGAACTGTAATAACCCTGGACTGATAGTCTGTTGTGGAGAAAGTGTTATAATATTCTTGAGTTTATATATCTAAAACTTTGTTTACTATGTAAAGGCTTTTCTCTGTTTGAAATTTATAGACAGAATATGTGACCTCTCATCATCCTTGTCATCATGATACAAACTGTCAACTTTCCCAGCCATCTTCTGACTCTCAACCCTCTGGTTCCAACAGTTCTGGTGATTGGACATATGATGAAGCTCTGCTGTTTGCAAGAGCTCTAGAAGCATGTGGAAAGAATTTTGGGGCTATTAAAAAACCCACAATCAAAGTCCAACACACCAAACATGCCCATGGGGGCATTATTATAATGTGATGATGAATTCCTCTAATGTTGGTAAAAGAGTAGCCCAAGAGTTGGCAGTAGATGGTGTTGCCTAGCTGTTTCACTCTAGTTTACCACTGCTACATTAGGGATGGCTAGTGCAGATAGCCCTTGTGTAGCTTTGCACAAAATTCAGAACAAACTAAACCAAAAAAAGACTGATTTTTAGACAATTAAAGGATGGACCTAAAATTAAGTGTTTTATTATATAGTATAAAATATTCTAAACAATATAGGCTTGTTCTTCTGCAACAGTAGATTTTTTCCCCAACTTTAGAGACATTATATTGTGCTGTTCTTGTTAAGTTTAATTTCAGTATTTCATAGTTTAAGTACAGTAAATGGTCTTATAGAATGTATTAAGTTTTAATACAAACTGTAGAGGGAAAAACTTCTCTTTCTTCACTTCCCTGAGATCAGATAAAGTTAGTGCTTTTAATAAACCTTAAACAATGTATTTTAATCCATATTTAGTTTGAAAACTATTAATGTTAAACTTTGAATACATGAAGATGTTTCTACAGAAGAATAACATGCTACTGTGAGGTACATCTGAACATAAATTACTACACCAAATCTAGGTTTAGCTAGCACTCTCATCAAATTTCCAAGTGCCCTAACCACCAGCCCATGGGAGGCCCAGTATTCTTTGTAGAAAAATACTTTCAAATTTATGTGAAATGTTTCCAGTGAAAACTGAAACTTAAGATGGCTTCAAACTAAGAACATTCATGCACACTACACAAATAAAAACTATATTTTCCCTTGCTGGTCTTCAAGTATACAATAAAAGACTTTTACAAAGCATATATCAAACTAGAACCGTAAATTCTGGAGTTTCAAATTAATATTTTCTTTTCTTTCTTTTACTTAATGAGCAACAATAGGAAACAATGACAATAAATAAAAAACTTCAAAGATTGTTAAGTGAATGTAAAACCGTATTGATTTGTAAAAAAAACACACATTATGTAATTTATAATTAATAGTCATTCAGTGTTAAAGAATATGAAAGACAGACTTACCAAACCTCTTAAAGCTGTCTGTATGCACTTGTCCGACTCCTTATGCAAATCCTGACATTTATCAATAGCTCTACCAAAGAAACTCACAGCTCTAGAAAAATCAAGTTAATAAGTATTACAATTCAATTTTATAATGGGTATCATCAATGATGACATACAAATTATTTTAGCTACTAAGATGGTAATTTAGTAGAAACTGATTCACAGTAAAAACTTGTATGTTATGGGTGGTACAATTAGTACTGTTTTTTTCAATTAATGATACTTCTGAGCTCATCACAAGAGGTTCTAAGACAAAGTAATTTCATTTTCTGTGTGTAGTCTGTAGCATGGACAGATTCATAATTTACACTGGTAAGGCATTCAACAATTTTCATACTTTTTAGGATATAAAGAACATATTAGTCACCCAGATCTATATATGCACACGCGTGCGTGTGTCTGTATATAAAATATAACAGAGTTTTCCATCTAGATGTATCACAAGCTGCTATGGGAAACTGGCCAAACCAATTTCATCGAAATTTTGTAGAACTTGTACAGACACTCAAAGATCAAGTTTAAATGGATAAGTACTCAAACTAAGTTAAAGTTTAGCACTCATTTCATTTATCCCAACTTCATATTGCAAATGAAAGTTTAACTGAGTGAGGAGGTTGATAGGAAAAGTGTGTGAAGCCGAAACCAACTAAAAGTGACACCTAACTCTTTAAACCCATAATTTTCATCATTTCCTAATAATTATCACCATACCTTAAAAATTTCAATTTTGTGGAAAATAACATGATTGGATTAGTTTTCAGTCAGAGACGTAAACGTTATCAGATGCTGTCACCATTTGATGGGTAAATTGAGATTTTTAGCCAGACGCTGTCAGCATCTACTCCGGTTTAAACAGTTAATGACATGCACAGTACAGGTACCTTTGACTGGAAGAATGGATTATGTACTTTGGCTCAAAAAAGTGGAAGGGTAATGGATTTACTTAGATTGTGCAATTTTATACTAAAATAAGCTTTATCATCAACAACTTGGTATATAATTGCACAACTAAGCAAATTAATCCAAGTTAACGTGTATTCTCAAGATAACTCAAAATTTATATAAAATTAAGAAGAATATTAATATTTTTAATTACAGACATTGAGGACAAAGGTTATAAAGGCTTGACTAAGTATTAAGAGCTAGGTCTTATTTTTGGAATTTAATTTAATACATTGTTTTTTTTTATTTTGCTTAAGTAACCAACCTAAAACTTTTAATTTGTTATATTGTCAACATTATTGCAACAAGTCAATGAAACATGCCTGTTGCTACAGTGATGAGTAATGATTACCAGACTTGATCAGTGGTGTCATGGTAGAAGGGTGAAGCAATCCTCTTCCAATTAAATTGGCCATTTGGTACAAATTCAACCAATAAAAAAATTTATTCAGTAAAACTTGGGTCTTTAGGTTTTAACAAATACAATGAGAATCAAGAAACAAATTTTAAATTTTACTGAATGGTGCAGTACATAGTTTACCGAATGCAAAACTATCCCTTGCTAACAAAAAACTTCACATTGGAATGCTATCCACTGTGCTTTTAAGCTTCAAAATTTTAACAAATGGTGCAACATTTCCTTTATCAAATACAAAGCCATTCAATAATAATAAAAAAATTTGCATTGGACTGTTATCTAACATTCCATCATTTTTCATTTAATCCACAACTCAAATTTTATCAAAGGACACTTTTATTATTTGCACTTAAGGATTTTGAAAATCAAACTGGAATTGAGAAACAAGCTTTAACTTTTACAAAAATAATAAAGAGTTTGTTTTACTACATGCAAAACCACTCAGTAAAAATAAACTTTGCCCCCTCCTGCTACTTTATTATTATTATTATTTTTTTTTAATCAGCTAACACTAATAATACTTCATAAATTTTCAGAACTAGTTTAGGGTTTTGAAAATTCAACAATAGTATAGAAACAAGCTTCAAATTTTACCTAATCACATGGTTTACTAACTCAAACACAGAGCCTTTCAGCAAAAAGAAACTTAATTTATTTATAATATTGCTGAGCAGTTTTCTACCTGTGGATGGTGCTTCAAATTTACTAACCTTGCTACAGAAAAGTATTCATCCAGCTCTTGATCATTCAGATTATTAGGTTTCCACTTCAGTGTCTCCAGGTCTTCCAGTCGTCTACCATCAGACTCTCCTTCACAAAAATAAAATCCTATAAATTTTCTCTTTAAGCATGTTCATCATTTTAAAGTCAACTAACAAAATAAAATAAACACTTCTGAAGTTAACTGAACCAATTTTGTTTGAAATATATAGAAATTCTGTTGTTGTTTATTTTATACAAGTGTTGCAGAATGATGTTCCTTTAACCCCTTCGATGTGAGGCTTTTTTTAAATTAAATTTAAAAAAGTCAGGTTTTTAACTTGCTTTATTGATAGCCTATATTTATATATTAATGAAACAAAAGTTCTTTTATGATATGTTATATTTCTACACAAATATACTTGATAAATAAATGTTACATAACTAGATTTATACAAGACGTATTATTTCAATGTAAAGAATAGGAATGCTTTACTCCAGTATTTATGATATATAATTCATAATAAATCCAACAGAGATCAGCACAACCATTTCCAATGCCATCTAGTAGTCATTGATTATAATACATGATAACATGAGAAAAATGTTTTGCAAATAATTTAAAATACTGTGAGAAATGGTTTGCCTGAATTAACTTGGGCAAATATTTTTTGAAACATGGAAGGTGTCCAAGTTATCTTGGGCAAATCACAGAATGGGTTAAGCAATCTTACATACAAATGCATGGTCAGGATATGGGATCAAAATTACAGGGTACAGAAAAGTCTGTCCTAATTATTGTGAATGTCATGTGTATACTAAATACCACAGGAAAAATACATGGCAACTGCTTCCCCTTGCCCCCATAATCCCATCTTAAAAAAAACAAAAACACTAAATATGTGCAGTATGTAATAATATTTCAATGCTTAGGAAAGAAGTACTATAGAGGGTTGAGTATTTCATATTAAAACAGGTCACATGACAACCACAGCTTACATAAAGTTGAGGTGAAATGGACTGTATCAGAACCAGATGATTTTCATAATGTATGGCATTCCATGTGATGCCACTACTGGGAAGGGTATGTACAGTAACAGCAATTTCTGGTGCAAAATATTTGTACAGTCAGATCATAAAGATGTGTTCATGTCTAGCATTTAGAATTTTTCCAAGATAGGGATATCCCTTGTACATAATGGAACTGGTATAAAAAATATATGGATCAACACAGGGTACCAGGACCATACAAAAGAAACCTACAACAAATCATACCCCAGTTCTAGTAAGCAAAATTCAGCATATTGTGACATGTGATATTTATTACTCAGATTATAAAAATTAATACAGATTGAGGATTTACCATTTCCAAGACGGATATATTACTTGCATTTAACTCTGTATATGGGCTCAATCATTTTGTCTGACCTTGTAACCACAAAAGTATAGATATTATAACTTTGAATGTACTAATTATGTCTTCATGAAATTGGTCATGCTTTTAGTAACATTACAAATCTGTTGTACACAACAAATTTAGATTTTTTGATAAAGTATTTTTACTCAAGATTTTTCTGTAACCTTACAAAACTTTAACGAGTCAGTCTGAGTGAATGGTGATTTTCATATTAAAAATAATTATCTTTTTTTTTCATCATAGTTTTCTTATTTCAATTGCATAACCTACAGAACCTCTTTAATGAATATCAAATTTGTTTTTGGTACAATTTTATCTTGCCTCTTATTTTCTCTACCCTAATATTAACTTTAACAAAAATTTAAAAATATGAAACAAAATTAAAAATACCTTTTTTTTACATAGGATGACTACAAATTCTAATAGAAAATAATAATTATTAATCCTAAACTACCTCAGGGTTCTAACATTTTCACATCTGCTTTCATTCAATTTAATCATTCTGTTGCTCTTAGCACCATGTCTAACGATAATAAAATAGCAATAAATCACCTGGTGAGACTTAGAGTATACAAACTACTGAGTTACATCATGTGATAGGAGCCCTTGTATGTTCTTAAAGAAAAAGTTTTCTTTCATTTTTTTCCAACTCATTTTTCTTATTTAACCAAATAACTTTACAATTTTTTAATTTTACTTACTTTTGTTAAAAAAAAATATAA
This sequence comes from Limulus polyphemus, assembly GCF_000517525.1. NCBI lineage: Eukaryota > Metazoa > Arthropoda > Merostomata > Xiphosura > Limulidae > Limulus > Limulus polyphemus. The sequence goes on along the minus strand of NW_013668424.1, from coordinate 39,111 downwards.
TAATAAATAAAAAGTACACATAAAAATCAAGAAAATTAACACTTACCTTAGCTAATTCTATTTTCTCTCTCTATGTTGATTGTCTAAAAAATAACTCGTGTAGCTTTCAAATATACTTTTAGAATACAAAAAAATATCTCGGACACTAGGAGAGCATGCCCCAAAATTATTATAGTTCATCCAGCTTTCCACTAACCTCAGAGCAACACCTTTAATCTAATTTGATGTCAGAATTATCAACATTTCATGTTACTTTACATTGTTGGTTTTGAAACATTCCGTATTAGAGTAAATATCAAACAAGATATTCAAGGAAAACTAAAAAACTTAAATGTGCATTTAGGAGATTGTACAGGTTATGCAAATACAATTTGCAAACTGTACAATGTACAAAAGTATTTTTATTCTTCACATGAACATCACCTTGTAATTTGACTTGTCAGAGTTTTGAGTCACACTGACTTTGGCATTCCATAGACATATCTTTAGTACAAAAACGTAAATTCCAAATTTTCGTGTATAACAGACTTGTGCTGTTGACTAAAAGCTTGTCACATTTTATGAAAATACATTTTGTAAATTCAAGAGTTATAGACAATGTTTCTTCACCAATTAATTTTATGTGTGCACAGACTCAGTAAAATTCATGAACTTAAATCTTCAATTAACTTATTTTAAGAGGGATAATAAGGTCCACCGATAAGCTTGAACATATTGTAGAAATGGGAAAGTCTGTTATGAACAGATTAGGTACGTATAAAACTGTAGGTTTTTTTTGTCACAAAAAAAATTAAGTTTTGAAAGGCTTGGTATGAGGGAAATCCAATTTAAATCCTCAAAATAACAGAGGAAATTTCAAAAACTTAAATATAAAAAAATAATGAATATTTCACTTAAGTGTAAGTTCACATCTGAAACAGTAATGTGTGTGAAACTAAAGTCTTATATTAAGTGAATAACTTGAAAGGGTTTATTGAGTCGGTATTTAGAAATGATTGCATTTAAATAGAACTTTAAAGAAAAAAGGAAGAAGAGGTAAATTCATTGGGAAAATAAATGGACACGTCTCATTTTTATCCTTATACTACTAGATAAATTTTAATTTCACAGTATTTATACTTATATTTTTATGATAATTATCATAATAAATATACATTTCTTTTTGAGAATAATTTTAAAATACCAGTTTCTATCACAATTTTCAATATAAATGTAGGTTGAACACAGTACAGGTTTATCATTATTAAAAACAGCACAATCCAACCTGGTTTCAGTAGAGGAGGAATTATAGCCTGATACTGACGTCCTACACGAATTCTATTTCTGTTTTTGCTTTTTGATTCATCTTCCCAGTAGGAATCAAAATCAGCATCTGCCAAAAAAAAAAAGGAACTGTACCCAAATATACACATATACTTCTCAAAGAAAAATCAATCTTTTGGAAGGTAATACAAATTTATATAACATATAAGAATAGGATGTTCACACAAACATACACGCACAAATTTAAGTTCCTGAAAAGTTTTAATTTTAGTCATTTCTCCATTGTTAAAGTCAAAAATCAAATTATAATGCACCACTTGATCCTATGAGGCTGTTAGAAAAATAAAAATCACAATACCAATGTTTTATGTCCGCAATAAATATATTTATAAAAGGTTAAAAGCAAAAACATACTACACGTTTCAGTGGACAACATAATCCACCATCTTCAGGGCATATGAGGTTTGTTTATGTAATAAAGTACAAGTACAATTAGCACATTGTACAGTGGCACCATTTATAAAATAGAATTGCAGAAATTCACTTACATAGCACATAAGTCTAAGTCTCTATTCAAACTCATCATTTTGTTTTTAACTATTTCTACTGCCTCTTTCATATTCAATTCATTTTTTAAATTCACCAGTTTAAGTAATTTCATATTTTCCCAATCAGGGAGAATAAGAGCTTGTCATGTGTTCAGCCAATGCCAAATCACTTGTTTTTAATGCACCAACCACATTTGAAAGTGTATTTCCAACAGATACTCACCTCCTTACATAGAATGCCTTAATTCCTTTGTCCATCTGCCTATGAGATTTGCATACCACTAGCCTTGAGCTACCTATCACCTAAAAAAGTGCTTAACGTGAAATGTGATAGTGCATAATGTCACCATCATGCAATGATAATCCTCCACTAATAGGAGTGTGACACACCATCCTTGAGCAGGAGCTCCCTCTAAGCACCTGAAATAGGATTTTAAAAAACGCTACATGGTCAAAGAGGCCAGCCTTGCAGGCAATAGACTAGATAAATCCCACATGTGAAGATGAAGGGACAACACTACTGGATGTGTGGATGGAGCAAGAGAAAGTAGGAACAAGGCAGGAGAAGATAGGGCCTGGATACCAATTGATGAAACCGAGGTTGTGCTGGTCAAAGAGGTGCCACCAACAGAACTAATAAAGAAGTGACTCATAATAAAGCAAGAACAGGAATGAGAAGACGAAGAGGAGGGTAAGCATACAGAAAAAGTTGAGACCAGTCCTGGCTGAGAGCATTGACTGCCAGGGCCAAAGGATGAGGAACTGAGGACCAGAAGAGTGGATGTTTAGTATTGAGAGGAGTAGCAATGGAATTGATGAAAAGCATGGCCAATTGAGAGCAAACCCAATGATAAACCTGAGAGTGGAGAGACTACTCCATGGGTAGAATTTTGTGTGGCTAAGAGAGGCAACCAACCACTAAGTTCAGAACCTCAAGCACATCATAAGTAATGAGATAAACCTGGCTGAAATAAGCCCAAAACATCGCATCCAATGAGTAGAAGCAAAGAGTCCTGGAATTGGTACCCCCTTACAATTGATATAAAAATGACCATGTAACAGTCAGAGTAGATCATGAACAACCTATCCATGAGAAGAGGGAGGAGATGGGAACAAGCCTGACAGATGGTGATTATGTTGATGTGGAATGAATGCCCCAGCCCTACAGAGAAGCATCTGTGAAGAGATGGAGATCCAGCTAGAACCGGAAGACTTGATCCCAATTGATGAAATAAAGAAAATGTCTGAAAGATACTGGGATTAGAATGTATAAAAAGGCACCCAAAATGTCAACCCTGGTCATCCACAGACTTGGCAAAAAGAATCACTGAAGAGAAAGGAAACCCTCCATACAGAACTGAGGAATGACATGAAACCAAATGAGACAAGAGATTGATAATCGACTAAATGGAAGGGAGGAGGAAGCCCAGTTTACATGATGGAACCTTCAACATGTTGAACAATGGCTGTCATATCCTTCACAGACAACAAGCCTCCAGCAGCCACATGTTATGAATATCATCACTATCACAGGATGAAGTGGAAGTTACCATCACTTGAGATATCATCATGACAGGTGATCACCAAATGTTTTTTTTCTTCTCTAAGTGAAATTAAAGAAACCATGCTGGTTATGTGAAACAAACATTAAACAGGTAAACTTGAACAAAAATTAACTCAATCAAGAATTTTCACAAATCTCAAGTAACTGATTAACAATTTTGAAACATGTCAAATATTACACTTGTTAGTAACAAGATGAAATTTAAAGTGAACATTGGCATCAGAGATAGATAACTGATCCTGAGATCCTTGTGGGGGATATTGTCACTATTGATCAAGAAAGTATCATACATGATCCATTCAAGTGTACTGTTGGTCATTACTTAGCAGTAGCATGATAGTAACTGGTAGTTGACACAGGTTTAGGAAACATATGAACCAGAACTCAGTTAAATTGGTAAAGATAACTGCAAGTAAAAAATTTCCCTGGTCAAAAAAGGAAGAAATAACCTGGATAAATGATAGCATGGCACTACTAACAGTATAGAAGTTAGGATAACTAGCAAAATAGAACCAAGGTCCTATTCCATTATTCACGTATCACATGATGTCCAGCAGAACAACTTAACTCATGCCAACTGAAGATGTCTTAAATTTTTTTTCGTCCTGCTTCAGGTCATAAATACTATTTTTGGTGCATTATTTGTTCAGTAATTTCAGAAATTAGTTATAATAATGTTGATTTTGAGATATATATATTATATATGAGTGTAGGTAATTTTCTTCATCATTTCATTCTTTTAATTTTTGGTAAAGTCATCCCTCTGTTTTGTTTATACTACTGAGCTACGTTATTTTTTGAGAGGAATCAGACTTCCTAATTTTGTAGAATTAGTAATTTGACATCTGTGAAGTACAAAAAATATTTTTTAATAAGATTTCAAATTACTGACTATACTATGTTCTCACTTCCAGTGGAATATAACTTATATAACAATGCCTTTTTTTCAAATTATCAGCAAGTAATTGGAAACATTTCAATTGCAGTTGTGGTTCAATATACTTAGGCACATTTGACTTTTCCAACATATCTTTTTATGGTAATTACCAATTCACAGAATTTAGCATGTAAATCAACAAAGTATGAAGTGCACGTCCATTTCTTATAACATCCAAACAGTGTTGTAAACTTATGTATTAAATAATTAGAAAAAACGGGACATTTGTCAGAGCAACTTGTGGTACCCATCACCTTTCCAAAATATGCTTACTTATAGATTTAAATAATAAATGTGTCATAAAAGTGTGTCCTGATGTAATGTCCAAAACTATGGAATGGGTCATGTGTGAAACCTTTTGGTGGCACATTAGCAATGGTGAAATATAGTGATGGGAGGATTGTTTAAGGTCATAATAAACGAGAAAAAATCTTAGGTCAGAAAAGTATCTATATATGGGTCTAGAATGGTTTCATAAATTTCTATATGCAGGTATTTATGATAGTATACATATGATTTTCCACTATTAAATGGCATTGTTAAAAAAAAAAAACTCAAAAAACAAGCCTATATTTAATGTCAAAAGAAAAGCACCCTGATGTGGAAAAACATATTAGAATGATTAAAAAGTAAAAAGAAGAATATTCCTCTTTGCCATTAAAGCACAGTGTTGCTCAGTAGGCTATCTGTGCATTATAAGTATTTAGTATTATAGTCTCAAGCCTATTATTAATCTACCACGAGACAAACAATTTCTCAATAAAAATATCTTACAGTAGTTTCTAAGCAGTAAATACAATGTGTATGATAAGGTTTCCTATTTCAAATCAATACAATTTTTTACAGTAAACTTAAATGTGTCATAAAGACTCATCATAACCATAGATGGCAGCTGTCTGGAAGACTCACAGTTCAGAACAGCATTTATTTTTAAGTTTTCATTAATTATTTGACTGGTGTTGAATCAATGTAGGATTCAAGAGATATTTTTATTGTGAAAATACTTACATGCATCATTTAAACTTTACACTAAACTCTTAATAAGAGTATTTGATCTAGAATTATAACGATTTTAAAAAATATTCAGGAAAATGTGTTGCTCTTAAGCCAATTATATAATGTGCAAAGCAGTTTTCACTTTGTTAGGCCTAACTGAACCCTCCAGTTAGTTTACGCAAGCTATTTTTGGTTTTCAAAATCTGCAGTCTGACTTGTCTAAAAATAATTATGAATATATATACAAATACATATACATGATTTTAACATAAGATGACTAAATCTGTATAACATTTACAACTGCAGCTTATGTTCATATCCAGAAATTTTGGATTTGACTGACCTTGAGAATTTTTAAAGAATTATGTAATACACTGCTGAATTACAATATAACTTTATATACTCAATATAAAATCTTAAATTGGGCTGGATAACTGAGTTATTAATTATCACAGAATAGCATATTGTTGCCCCCCCCCATTTAACTGTTTCAAAATAAAAAAATGCATTTTTATAGATTAAATATTTGAATAAAAAACAGTACTTAACTTTTTGTATCTTTATTTATTACATGCCATAAAAAAGCTTATACTTGCATTTCACTGTACTTAATTAAAATAAAAAAATTAAACACAAAACACTATCAGACACACACACACACAAAAAAACACAGATATGTACGGGCACTATTTTATTCTGGAATAATTAACCTGCCCTGGAAATCATCTCAAAACATCACACACTCAGCATGATAAAGGTGCTCTTAGAAACCCTGGGTCAAATATGAAGAGCTCCCATGTATAGTTATACTTTCATGTGTACATGTGTCTATTGTGGGTTAAGCTACAGTTTTGAAGAGGCTTAGGACAAAGAAGTTTGTTTATAAAGTATTATTGTTAAAGGATAATTTAAGCCTATTTTGGAAACGTTTCTGGTAAAGCGCTACAAAACAGAGTTGAAAATTTATTCTGTATCTTGGATTAAAGAAAGTTTTTGTAAAATGCTACACAAGATATTCATAAATTTACATTGTATCTTAACTTAGAGAAAGCTTTTGGAAAAGTACTACAAAAGGGATTTATGAATTTGCATTTTATTTTGACTTAAAGTTTTTTTGTTATATATGAAACTGGTAAATAAATAATTGTTCTTTTGATTGATTGTTTAGATGGAAGACTTTCGAAACGTCATCCTCTACACTTGTTTTTTTTTCTACAACAGGCACTTGCCACCCATTCCAGTGTACCCAACAAGTAATTGTTGGATTCTTATGAAGTGATAAGAAAATTGGCTTGTAGTAAAAAATAGCGTGCTGATAAATGGGATTTTTATGATGTAAAATTTGACTAGAGGGGCTCCTCAGAGGAGTGTTTCAGGACCACAGTCATTAAATATTCATGTCAATGATCTGGATAGTGTTTTGCACAATAAAATCTCTAAATACACTGATGATAATTATATATTCTGAAGTATTTTAAAGTATTTCTCGTGTTCATAAAAGCAGCTAGCTTTCAGTATCAAGTGATAAAGAGAGAGTTCCAGTTTGGATACATTTCTGTTAGCTCCTCATTTACTGTATGCAAGTAAATCTGATTAATTTCTTTTAGTTTTCTAGGCTGAACAACTGGAAATGATTGAGCAAACAGCTTACATTCAGAAATCAGAAGTTTACAGCTGGTGTCATCTACAAAGAAAGTAGCCAAATCTTGCATTATAGGGATATTTTTCTGCATCTGGAGACACTAAACAATTAGTGAACATCAAGAATGGTGACATGTTTTATAAAATTAAATTTTTGGAGGACTCAGCATCAGTTCTAATACTACATAAAAGAACATGACTTGGTAAAAAACTTTGCGAGTTAACTTGACCTAAAGTTTAAAACATGAATCCAATATATACAAAACCTTTGTGCAAGGTTTTGAGAAAGTCATATCAATATATTGTTGTTGCAAAATGCTGGTCAATTTTCCCTTTTATACATTCTTTCTAGTTCTGAAACCAATAGTTGAACTTGAAATGTTGCTATTGCAATGTTCTTGTCCTCATTTTGCAGATATTTGGAAGCCACATGGCAATTTTAAAAGTTCACCCATACTGACTTGGCACAGGCAGAATTCAACATTACTATTATGCACAATGGATTGTAATGTAGACTATACAACAGTAATTGTGCTGAGAAATATAGCACAATTTTCTGCTTAGTTTGCCAATGTTTTATGCTCAATGTTTGCATGTGCAAGTTCTTTTAGGTTGCAGTTGAATACCTTTAAAGAGACTACATTACTTTGTGTTGTCTTCAATAAATAAAAACATTTCCTATATTGCTCCAAAGTAATGTCTTAAAATTCTACTCTTTAATGTATCCACAAACACTAAAATTTAAGTGGTATATAAATTAGCACATAAAATATGATTTTGAGGCAAAATCTTTCACATGTGTCAGTAGTCTGGTGTAATGGCCAGACACAGTAGAGCAGCCATTACATTCTTGGCCATACCCTGTCAAACAAAAGACCATGCTTTTCACAAAGATTCTGTAACTGACTCAATATTTCTGCTACCTTTGTATCAAAGCACATTTCTGTATCTAGTGAAAATTCAATTACTTATCTATTTTCCCTAACATATCTAACAACAATAACAAACAAAAAAAACCTGTAATATTCCTGCAGCGTAGTGTTGTATATAGACAGATTAAATAGTACTTTGCTTTTTTAATGTCACTTACAACAGCTTCACAAACAATCACTGCTGTGGCACAAATCATTTCATTTAGAGGTGAAGATGAAGTGTAACCAGAGTATCCATGATGGTTAGCTTTGATGTTTTGTAGACGTTCAGCCAAATTTGAAAATTGTGTTTGAATTCAAAGATGTATCAGTGACATTGGTATTATCTGAAAACTAGTTCAATTGTTGAAACTGGATCTAAAAACTTTGGGAGCTATGGCCAGATGACACTGTTATTACCGAGTCTAGTCACACTGGACCTTAATAACTAGAATTGTACTTCATAAATCAGTGTTCAGGCTGTTGCTTTTTCATATTTACATTAAATAAAGAAAATAAATTAATGACATTGAAAGGAGCATAATTAGTAAATTAATAAAGTTCACCAATGGTATCAAACTCTTGAAGTTTTCTAACTGCATTGAGAACATTTGAGGTACAATTGAATAACATAAATAGCAAATTGGTCACACAGTTGTGAAATTACCTTCAGTTATAGTAAGTGTAAAACGATACATTTGGATAACATTTAATATAGATGAAGACTTACTAAACAGCATGACTGAAGAAATGAGATCTCAGTATACTGATAGTGATATATAAGTTACTTAAGCCATCAAGTCAGTGCTCTGTTGCTGGTCGATAGTACAGCTAATAATTTTAGGATGTTGTTTACAGAAATACTGATTACAAGACAAAAGAATTAGTTATATCTTTATATAAATCACTAGTTAGGCTTCACTTGGAATATTGTGTACAGGTCTGGTCTACTTTTCTAAGAAATATTAGATTACTGAAAAGCATTTAGAGGAGGGCTGGTAGGGTGATTCTAGAAATGAAAAGGCTAACTTATGGAGATAGGTTAAGTTGTAAACTTGTTTTTTTTTTCTATTGTGAAAAGAAGGATAAAAGGTGATCTCATTGAAATGTATATTATTATTATTATCCAGGATAGTGACAAGATAGAGGCTTTTGACTTTTTATGATGGATCATGAAAACAAAACATTGATGACAGTGCAAGGATAGCCTTGAAGGACAAAATGGTTCCTTATTACCCATAAGTTATACTTGTATCTTTGACCTCAATGACTTTTGATAAACTAAGTCAATTATAAAGCCTCAATATCAACATATTCATAAGAAAATCAATAGTAATACTGGGGAAAATACTTTATGATTAAAACATTGATAGTTTAGCCCTATCTTCAAGAACAATTTGAAAAATACCAAACCTATGCCATCTAATTTTATGAAAGCACACTGGTAAGGGGATGGTACATATCTACATTTTAAAATTAAGGCCTCACAATCCAAGAAGGTTATTAGACTATGTAATTATTAGGATAAAATGTTTGCTTCAGACTTGAATGCAAGTAACTCACTTTGTTAGAGCATTGGTCTGAGAGCACAAAGCCTTGGGTTAAAGCTCTAGTCATGGTAGATTTATTAAAATTATAATACATTATAATTAGCTATTTATGTACCTTATTTGCTATGTAACTAATTCAGAAGTTAAACTAATTTGCTAACAAACTGAATTTCAAAACAAATTAGGCTTTATAAAAGATATCAAAAAATCTTTAGTTAGACGAGTCATTTTGTTCAAACCTGCAAGATATACTTCGAGCATGTATTTAATTTCTCACAGCCTAACAAATCATTTCAAAACAATGCTAACTCTGTAACACTAACAATGCTAGAAAATATGTTTTCTCACAGGCAAATTTGAAAATGTTTTGCATGAGAGAGGTCCAAAATATTTCAATTATTCTTGAAGTGTCAGTGATGCTGTCAACTTGTTAGATTGAACTTTGAAGAGATTTTTTGGATTGTTACTGTGAAATATAATGTATTCAGATGCTACTGCTACAGATCTACTCTTACTATTTGTAGTACTAGTATTAAGACTGAGTAAAGAGGCAAGATCTCTCTGGTTTATTGTTGGCTTAAATAAAATGATGACTGATAATTTACATGGACATCAACTTCTATGTGTAGATGATGACTTTCTAGTCTAACATCTTAAAGTTACCAATTACTCTATGAGAGCTAAAAACAGGTTTATCATTATGATAATTTATAGAAAATATATTCTTGACTCTAACACACGATACAACCTATAAGTAAAAAAAAAAATCACAGTTTATACTACTATACTGACTAATCAAGAGTACCAACAAACTTATTACATAAACTAGAATTTTAGCGTTATTGAATATTGGTATTTTTACCAGAAAAGGCTTAGCCTAACATACCAGAAGTAGATGTTGCATCCATCAAAACTTCAAAACTGATATAAGAGGACCTCTTTTGATTTGATTGTCCTCTTTAAAACAAATCATGTAAGCTTTCATTTGTTGTTTTAAAATCACTCAGTAGTTTAATGAGATATTCGGTTCGAATGCCTCTACATTTTCATTTTGTAAACTTAAAAAAAAAATCTAACTGTTAAATCCAAATTTCAACACCAGGCATAGAGCCTGGAAATTGGAATACACTTCTAAGTTCTATCTGTTTTAAGTTCTGATGAAAACGGGTGAGGCTTTATTGTTTAACATTTTAGATGCATGGTGGCGTTTATTCTTTGGTAGTTAGTTACATTGACCTTGTGTACTTGCTTCGTTAATGGACAAACGGTGTAAATTATACTTAATTTACAAATATATTCAACTGAATTTTTATTGAAATGAATTGACAAAGTGCATTTAAATTCCTATAAGGAACGTGCGAAAACCAAAACTAAGTTTAGTTTAATCTTAATGTCACTCAAGTAAAAAATCACTCTCTTTTAAATATTGCTCTTGGTAACCTACGTTTTTCATATATTGTAAAAGAAAATCTTCCGAAATGGTTTATTTCAGCGTATCTAAACTTAAACACGTGTTTTTAAAAAGGAAATGTATTAAACACATGCATATCTAATAATCTTGACACCTTCAAAATAGTTTATTGCAGAATATGGGACTTTAGTTGCAGTAATTTGACGCATTTGAAGCTATAAAATATTAATGATATATGATGTCAGTAAAATGATATCAACCATTTTTTCATCTTTGACCGATGCACAATATTGGCCAAAAAATACAAATTTAAACTGAATAGCGTTTGTTATATAATAACCAACATAAGCTAAAAATCAACTTCTAGAATAAGGTCATGTGCACAAGTCCTAGTTGACAAATAAGATTGTGAAAAGCATTCCTACATATAAATGCTAGGTTTAAATTAAAGTACGTTACTAACTGGATAGCACGATGGGTATGTGTGTGTGTGTGTATAATCATATTAAAGTTGAAGTTAAATCGACCTTTCATTCTAAGATGGAATTTAAACCCAAGGAAGAAGTAACTTTTTGTTTAATGTTAACAATCTTCCAATTATCGAGTAAGTCAAACATAATTGAAATCGTAAGTACTTACGGTAAAGTTGTGGCAAACGGAGCTTAATTGTTATCATAATTAGTAGCTTATACGATCAGCTAAGTTTAATTATTAATTAGTAACTAGTTTTAGCCATCAAGAAGGCTCATTATCGACTTCTACTTACAGTATAAAACTAGTCCTTCTCGGGACTTCCCTGAATAAGGATAAAACTAGTTAGCATCTAATTATATATAAATTAGTTATTTATTAGATTTTTAGACTTAGGTGATCATACAGGCCATTAACTATGACAGCGATAATTGAAATTGTTACTTGTCTACAAATATGTTTTCAAAATAAAACAGTAATACTTTAATTTTTAAAACAAGAAAGACAAGGAAAGAATTTCCTCTTTTTTCATATATTTTATTCGCCAATTCCTTCTTCATGTTATACACATCGATATATTCAGGGCAGCTGCTTTTGTGATATTCCAAGAGATGTCACTACCAGCACTTCTGCAGATTCATTTTTCTAGATTAAAAATCAATGAAGCTAATAGGTTAAATAGTTCCTCAATTTGAGATTTTTTAGTTATTGCTTATAAAATGAGGCTCTTATTAACTATAATCTTATTGGTTTCCAAACTCCACGAAACAATTAATTTTGGTCGTACCTTTCTCCTAGTGTTTAGCGTGAGATAGCAGCAGAAACAAGTGTTTGTTTGTTTGGAATTTCGCACAAAGCTACTCGAGGGCTGTTTGAGTTAGCCAACCTAATTTTGAAGTTAAAGACTAGGGTGAAGGCAGCTAGTCAACACCACCCACCGCCAACTCTTGGGCTATTCTTTACTAACGAACAGTGAGATTGACTGTTACATTTTAACGCCCATGGCTGAAAGGGTGAGCATATTCGGGGATAGGATTCGAACTCGCGATCCTCAGATTGCAAGTCGAGTGCCTTAATCACCATGCCGTGCCAGGCCAGTAATAGGCGTTAGAATCTTCAAGGACACAAACAAGAGCACTTCTTGTATTACATATATCTGCAGATTTTCTGTTGTTTCTATTATTAAAGAGCTGTTTAAACTCCTTAGATAGTAACATTTTTATCCCTAACTGTGCTAAATTAGCTGTAGTGATATTTGAAAGTGCCGGTGACCCAACGAAAAATAATATACCTGGTGTCCAAATTAACAATTTACAACAAGTAAAATGCCAAAATTATCGGAAGAAACACAGTAAATTGAGTGCTAAAATAATTCTTAACAAATTAACCGATGTTTATAAACTTTCCCCCAAAGACAAAAGTCGTGATATTGTTGGGATTCCTGTTCCTTGAGTTCTGGAAATATGTTAACTGATATTAAATGTTTAGTTAATCCTTCGAAAATGAAGAGCACCCCAGTGGCACAACGGTATATCTGTGGACTTACAACGCTAAAATCCGGGTTTCGATACCCGTGGTGGGCAGAGCACAGATAGCCAGTTGTGTAGCTTTGTGCTTAATTACAAACAAAGAACGAAAATGAAGAATGATCTAAATTAACGAAGCAGACGATAGTTCGCTTAGTTAAAAAATAATAATAAAAAAGGGTCGTACAGATATATCTAACTGACGACTAATCTCATTTCTTTATTGTGATTATAAAACTTTTACCAGTGTAATTGTCAATCGAATAAATAAAGCTCACGTGATAAACTATGTGAGTCACAAACTTATACTATACTGGGCAGAAGTATATTTGTTAATATTCACATTGTTGATGATCTTTTAGCTATTGCTAATCACAAAAATGAATTTTTATTTTGAAAAGTCTTTTGATCATAAGTACGTTCAATACATTCTTATAATTTCTTTTAGAACAAAGCAATATTGGGATAGCTGCTGTGTCCACCGCTAGAAATCGAACCTGAATTTTAGCATTGTAAGTCGATAAACTTACCGCTACCCCACCAGAGAACAACTTATTTTAGCTTGAACAATAAAATATCATTATTTTTATTTAGGTGATCGTTCAATTCGTGTGTTGTGTGTGTTATCGGGCTATCTGCTATGTCCACCGAGGGGAATCGAACCGCTGATTTTAGCGTTGTAATTCCGCAGTCTTACCGCTGTCCCGCCGGGATACCTTTTAATTCAATGTTTGAGTAACTCAGACATTAAAAACTATATTGTAATGCTTCTTTTTTATGTAATGTATGGTTCTGTTTTTGTGAGTAAAGTTAACTTTCGGCGAATAGTTTACAAAGTGGCCTACTCTTTGCTTTAACAATATTATTTTTTAAATAAACTGTGTCCTGTGATTATTACAACATTTCTCTCTTTCTTTTTTCATGTTCAATAATTGAAAATTCCGTGTTTTGCTTAATTATAACTCTAATAATATCAACGTTTTTGAGGTTCGAGGCTTAATGGTTTAAAAACAAATGATCTTTGAGCTGGAGCATGAAGTAATCATATAAATTACTCGTTGAATTCTATCTGGAACGCCAATGGTATAAAATTACTAGGAATTTTTAATGATAATTCTTCGATTTGGTTAGAAAACATATCAATTTAATGAAAAAATTGAAATTGTTCTTGATAAATGGAACCGTCCGGGTTCTTTCCTTTTCCTTAGTAGTAAAACATGAGTATTAATAGATCTGTGGCTAGCACTCTTTGACATATATTAAAAGTTTTAGATCCTCAGTTGTAAAACATGAGTGTTAATAGACCTGTGGCTAGCACTCTTTGACATATATTAAAAGTTTTAGATCCTCAGTTGTAAAACATGAGTGTTAATAGACCTGTGGCTAACACTCTTTGGCATATATTAAAAGTTTTAGATCCTCAGTAGTAAAACATGAGTGTTAATAGAGCTATGGCTAGCACTCTTTGGCATATATTAAAAATTTTAGATCCTCCACCTGATCTTTATTAGACAGTTTTAAGATATGATGGTAAAATGTGCTTGGAATAAAGTACGTTGAATAGACTAATAATATTTTTTGTTTTTTAACGAAGATAGCCTTAACTTAATTTCAAATGACCATAATATCACAAGTTTCCGAGTATAGGTAACGTGTAATGGTTAATTAAAAATCATTCGTTCTCTGCTAATAGTATGCTTGCTGATATTATTACACGTTATATATTTAAATTTCATGACCACCTACTGAACATTCTTCTCTGGGATACGTTGAATTTTGATATCTTACATTCACTCTCTTTTTACTCAGGGGCTCTTAAATGGTGGAAAGTGTCAAAGCATTTAATATGTAAGTAGTTATTTCACAGACTCCCTACATATTTCAATTCACGTTTATTGAATATCTAAACAAACTGACATTTTTATTCGCTTCAATGGAAAGTTAATAACGTTAGTCAAGTAGGTGATCTTGCGGATTGTAACACTCTGAAGTAGGAAGGGACATTTTTCTCCATTTACATTCCGATTTTTCATTTATTTTATCCTGTAACTGTTAAATGTGTTTTTCCATCTTCAGTTTATTATAAAGGACTTATTCAAAAATGAAGCTTAAAAGTTTTTTTTTTAGTCATATAAACCTTCTAGAACTATTTATATTTTAATTATGCAGCGAGATTGGTCATTCAAACATTCTTACAGAATCTCAACTTCCTTCCCTCATTTGAAAAGCTACTTATATACACCTCGTTCGCTAAGAAACGGATGCAGATATTCAATGGAGATTACTTCATGATGTTCTATCATCTCCAATCTGGATGCGATGCAGATATTCAGCGAAGCTCGCTTCTGCACGCTCTACCTTCTCCAGAATACCTTCAGAATAGTAACATTTTTCTGATTTAGTAATTACACCTAATTGTTCAGTAACTGATAAATTAATTGGCGCGTTTAAAATGTCTACCTTGAGTTCATGTTACAACCGTGTTAGTTTTTATTGGTGCAATTTGTTTTATCCGACTACAAATGTTCCAAAAATGTTTATGTAACTTTACTTTTATATTATATAAAAGAGTTACGTGTAATAAATAATGGCAGCTGTAAGTGAATGAGGACCAAAATAATACGTCTGGGAATAAAGTTCAAGTTTTTAATATCAAATTAGCTATTCGTGTTTTAAGTGAATATTTTTCTTGTTTACACCAAGATAATATGAGTTATTTTTCATATAGGGACAAGCGTGGCCTAGTGGTTAACGTGTTGGAACTGTGAATCTGAGTGTTCATAGTTAGCGGCCGCTCCACACTTTGGGGCCGTGGGTAAGCTAAAAGAGTGATGGTCAAATCCTGTTATTCGGTTAGATAAGAGTAGCCCATTGCTTTTCTACTAGTTTATCTGTTTAAAATTATGGACGGCTATACCCAGATAGGTCCCTGTGGAACTTTTTGCAAACATTCTAACACAGACAGGCAAACACATATTTCGTCACAGTTGGTCTCTTGGAAAGCGTCCCCCGGTGGGACAGCGGTAAGTCTACAGATTTACAATGCTACAATCCGGGGTTCGATTCCACGCGGTGGACACGGCAGATAGCCTAGCGTGGCTTTGCTCTCCAATAACCAAATCAGACTTCTTGGAAAGACCTAGTTTGTTTGATATTGCAAATGAGAGTTAAGTGAACTTGTATATTAATAAGTCCATATGTATCCTCGTATATTTACTTAGTAAACATGGTTATCATTTTAGATTAATATTTAAGTACCTGATATACGTATATCTATATTCATATATTATATAGTAAAAATGAATATTGTGTTACTATTCTACATAATGTGTCAATATTATAATGACTTGGATAAATGATAAGAAATATTTATCTATCTATGTGATCTCGATGACTCAGCGTTAAGCCGGAGGACTTATGATGTTAAAAGTCGGGTTTCGATACCCACCGTAGACAGAGAGAGCACAGCCAGCCTATTGTGTAGCTTTGAGCTTAGCAAAAAATAGACAAAATCTTTCTATGTACCTATCTAGTTTGTAATATACACTGTGACATTTATCCACTGTCATTTATTAATCATTACGAGCCTTCATATTCATGATAACGTATGATTTAGCTTAATTTCGATCCGTGGTGAAGTCCGCCGTGAATCATACACAATGAACGGAAGAGTGGCTCGTTCGAAATTAAGGTCAATGTTGAAGTTTATTTGGATCTTGTGTATATGATTATTCTTTGTTTATAGATTTCAGTAGTACTGTCATGGCAACGCGCGTGCCCAATTTGAACGTGTACAAGGATCGAAAAAATATGAAATTTCATTCCAGCTGTTCATGCACGCGAATTAGTGCTCGTTTTATGCAAGGGAAAATTCTTATACCGTTGATATTCAGACTTAAGGGATTGAGGAACTTAGTTCTGATACAAAATAATGGATGTTTAAGGTAAAACTGGTGAGTAATTTAGTTCAGTTACTCTGTGTTGAGTCAGAATAAAATTAGTTTAAAATACAAAACTGAGTTTTATACAGCCCTTAGTTAAAAAAAACAACAACAATGATCAGAGAATATGTACGTGTTTATTGCTTTTCAGCTTTCAAAATTCACTTATAACAAAAATTATGATTAAAAATAAAAATTAAATTTAGTGTTGCGTCCAAAGAAGTAGTGAAACCCATCTGTTATGGTACAAAGATGCTAGGTTTTTAAGGTTACAGTCTAGAATTATTGATTACTCTTGTCTGCCATACTAGGAAATGAATATCGTACCTGTCTGTGTGGATATCGTAGTAACGAAGGTTTTACCGTGACGTCCACTGTAAATTTTCGCAAAAAGTTACTCGAGGGCTAGCTGGGCTTTCCGTTTTTAATGTTGCAGTGATAGACTAGATAGAAGGCAGCTTGTCAATATCATCCAAATCCAACTTTTGAACTACTCTTTACGAATGAATAATGGGATTGACCATCATATTATGACACTTCTCATGGTTGAAAAGGAGGGCGTTTTCGGCGATGGGTTTCGATTCCGTGATTCGCAGATTGTGAGTCAAGTGCCCTAACTACCAAGCCATGCCGGGCCCCAGGAACGATTGACTATTGTGCTGAAACATAGTTGTTTATATAGTTTTTCATAATAGAGAAGAAATTCAGTCTTCTGAAAGCATAGTGTAGATTTATTAATTGTATTACGAAACGTAGTATTTTGGTGCTTCTAAATTTCTTTAAAGTTGTTAGTGTCACGTGCAAGTTTAAGAATGTACGTTATGGACATAAATATTAACAAGTTTATATCAACCTTCAACTTTTGTCAATAAAAATATGTTCTTTTATATAATATGACAAGTTAATATACAAGGTATTTGAAAAACAAAACAACGTTTCTCCCAACAGTAACTTAGGCCCATGTGCTTGTTGCAAGTTCGCTCAATAAGGATCTTTATTAACTGATGCTTATATGCCACTTTTGCAACTTTACCCAACAAGACTCTTTCTTAACCGATGCCCACATGTGTCTTTTGCAATTTTTCCAACAATGCAGAGACGTAATTAGAAATATCTAAATGGAGGACCTACATTTGGAATTACAGTTGCTATGCGGTCAGTTGTTTTCAACAAAACTTTTGCTTGTATGTATTAATTGTAATATTTGTTATATATATATATGTGTGTGTGTGTGTGTGTGCATTTCAGGAAATACAATCGTACCTACCACACCTACCCCGCCTACGTGCATGCAATGTTCTTTAGTTAATGATGCTCATATATTATGTGTGTGGTGTTTGATTAGTCCTGTTACTAATGTAGCATTAATGCAACTAACTTATTATTGCGCTATTTGAACAAGAAGAGTCTGAGTTGGGTCTGATTACCAACTCAGGAAGGCACAGCAGTCAGCTTACACCCAAACGTTTGTTAGCTGGTTCACCCAACTGTGGTCTTGATATTGCAATATGTCGTGGTATTGCGCTGTGGTGATACATGGACATGAGGTTAGGCTTCTAGTGGACAATGGAAACAACAGGACCTTACTTGACCTTGCTGTGCATCAGGAACTCTGAGTGAAGCCAACATTTTGGTCAACCAACACAAACTGTTGTGACAAAAGTAAAAAAACAACAACAAACTAATCGTGAGATGAGATGCATCTCCATGTTTTCACTAATCAAAGCAAGTTGTTTCCGATTTTGGTTACGTATTGACATTTTAGGAATGAGCAAAAAATCATCAGCCAGTCCTGCTTATGCAGGACGGTTAACTGTAGTTTTACAGTAAACCATCCAGAGCCGAACAGACTGGGTCCAAGAATAATGAGTTTCATGTGTGCATGTTGAGAAGGGGGTTGCTTCCAAACATGCATACTGTGGTGTGTGATGTACTGAAGATGCATTCTGGTGCGTTATATTCTTTGGTGTGGTGAGGAAACCAAATAAAAAAAATCACTGTTTTTATTTGGTCAAAAGTCAGGTGAAAATTATTCAAACAGTTACCTGTCCAGTTGTAATTTCTGATCTGTAATACAGACAATCAACTCTCAACTCTTTTTGTTATATAGAAATGCTGTTTGACGTGTCGTGCACTTGTCAATTTTGAATTATTGTCTTAATTTTAAAATATAAATTACCATGTTCAGTTTCTTTTCTTCAATGTAGTCGAGTCGAAATCTCTACATTACATTTTCAACTGTTCCTCCAGTTATTTGCAGTTATGATCCTCACATGTAAAGTTATCAGTGACTTTTAGAATACCGCACAATTTGTGATTTCTTATTTTTGAATTGGATTGTGCTCTATTTTGTTACTGTTGATCCAAATTAAATATCAAACATTATGTAAGTACACCTAAAGTTTGCACAAAGTGAAATGGTGCAAAACTGAATATATTAGATTCAAGCACAAACGTACATCATATAGAATTAAGTTTGAAATTAACTGCTCTGCATAAACTTGAAAATATTTCAAAAGAGAATGTAGAACTAAAGCGAATGTCGTAGAATTAAGTGTAATAAAACTGAGTATATAAAAAAGTGTAAATAAATAACAAAAAACTAAATATAATACAACATATAAACAAAATAAAAAGCTGAATTCTGTATAAAATTAATACAAAAGACCACCCAGTTCCACTTAAAAATGTAAGAAACGTTAAACACACAATACAATCAGAATGAACATAACATTATACCAAAATTCAAAATAATGATAAACCAAGCAAGTTAAATCACAACGTACAATTATGAGAAATAAATGATACTTAGTAAAAGGGAACTAAAACTGGTTTATAAAATCGTAAATAAAACCAGACAAAACTCGAAGTTACATTCAGAAAAATTGAAATAATGCTCAATTCATTTTGATTTATTTTGTTTTACTGTAATTACTTTTAAGTTGTATTTTGTTTTATTTTATTGTGCATCCAATTTCAGTTTTTAAGTTCTTTGCTATTCTTCATTTAATTTTATTTATTTAGAGATGCTTATCACAAGTTTTATTTAGTCTATTCTAGCACCACTGTTTTTCAAATTCAGTTGTATTTTGTTTGACTCTGATTTGTTAGTTTTATTAAGCTCACCTGTACTTTATTTTACTGGCTGCTAGGGCTATGTATTGAACAAAATGTATTTGTTCTTGAGCAACTGTGGTGGCGTCTTGCATATTGTTTAAGGAGGAGTTTAATGAAAACGTCAATTACATTGGATAGTTACTTAATTTGGCCATGTAAGCTTAATCTTTAGTAATTTTGCTTAACAAGGTCTACAGGTGCGTACGTCATCCAGGAATGCCTGTATATAAATAATTCTTAAACACATCGTTTTTTGACTCAACAATGCTTTTATTAGCCAATAACTATACAAGTTTACACATACACCTACACACAAACAGTACGTATCATTCCAATAGTGATGCTCAGATGTTTTGTTTCGGACGCACCTTTTTTACTTGGTTATTTTTGCTACCATTATTTAACTTTCAAGCGGAAAAGTAAACTAAATGCTGTTAAGTTCATTTTAGAACCTTCTGAATATACATGTATAATTATTGGTGAGTATACCACGAAATTCAAAAGTCTATTGACAAGTAGATAATTCACAAGTTGGTTTAAAATGTTTCATTCGTTATTGTCTACAGTATACTACGAGTATAATTCTTTCATTTGATAAGTTTACATCTACTGTTACATTTTCACTTTGCAATTGACATTTTTGGTGTATGATGTATATTTATAAAAGTTTCGAGGGACATGGCCTTGACGTTGACCTCAATGATACTGTCATAGGGTAGGCCCACAATATTTCATTCCATGCCACAAACAAGTATTTTGCTACACCACTCCATTTCTATATTATTTGTCTACCAAGGGACTTCTGAATCACTTTGTATATCTATAATCAGAAATGGTAAATTCCCTAGACAAAGCTGTCTGTACATGTATTCAAGTTAACCAACCATTGTGCATGATTAACTATATTTGTTTATCTAAAGTAACTACTCAGTCTATGTATTGTATTGTTTGTTTCCAGAAAAGCAAAACCACGTGTTTAATCCACTCTCTATGTATACGTATCCACGTGACCGTTTAATCTGTGGCTGAACGACAAGTTTAAGAGCTTATAACTCTAAAACTTATAGGTCTACCTCCCGCGGCCAGCACATCGCTAGTAGACCATTCTGCAACTATGCCCTAAAATCAACTAATGTATCCACGAATTTCTTAATTTTGAATCAAATTTGAAGGAGTAAACTAAATCAAATAAAAAAGTGACCTTAACAGTTGAAATGTTGTCATGAAGTACAGCTTCTGTAATTAATGCATAAATATTTCTTATGTTGATGAGTAGTATTAAGTTTTTCTCGTGTTTTGAAAACATAGCCAGCCCAGAACCTAAATATCTATGTTGCCTTATTTTGCAACTGAGTGAATAACTGTTATGATGTACATGTAAGTTGTTATTAATTTTAGAAAACGTTTTATAGACTTTTCATGAATAATAATCTCAATCACCACAGATCCAAAAGCTTCTATCATGAAATGTATATCCAATAAACCTTGTAAACAGGGTATTCATCCAATTTAACGACGCGCCTGTGGTTAGAATTATAATAATAATCGATATTGAATTACTTTGTAACAATGAAGGCAAGTTCTGAAGGAGTTCTTACAATCAAAACAACATATGTTTCTATCTATAAATGTGTGCCAGTGAGCTAAACAGGGGTAACAATCGTTCTTTTTGAAATATTTAGATTTAAAAGGATTTTTTTTGCCCGTTTTGAAGCTCGAGAAGGAACGAACAAATAACTATAAGAAAGTATTTTTATTAACGCAAAATGTCAATATTTATTATTTAAACGTTGCCTCCAGTGTCACAGCGGTATGTCTACGGACTTATACTACTAGAAACCGGATTTATATAGTCGTGGTTGGCAGAACATAGATAGTCCTTTGCGTAGCTCTGTGCTTAATAAGAAACAATTT
>NW_013668424.1:14529-16506 GCF_000517525.1 Limulus polyphemus | reverse complement strand
CAGTATCCCGTTGCGCTTGCTAAAATGTGTACTCTGCACTACATCAGTGTATTTTAAAGTAGTTAATAGACATTTATTTAATTTTTCTTGTTTGTTTGTTTTTGAATTTCACGCGAAGCTACACGCGGGCTAGCCGTCCCTAATTTAGCAGTGAAAGACTAGAGGGAAGGCAGCTAGTTATCACCACCCACCGGTGGGCTACTCTTTTACCAAAGAAAGGATTAGTATGCTTGACCGTCACATTATAACGCCACACGGCTGAAAGGCCGAGCATATTTGGAAGGACGGGGAATCGAACCCGCGACCCTCATATTACGATTCAAGCGCCCTAACTTCCTGGCCATCACGGTTCTATTAATTTTTATTCAATTTTGATTAATAAAAACAAGTACAATACACTCAATATAAAATTTAGAGAATACTAGTATAATGTATACCAATTATTAGAACTTATGAGTGAAAGCAAAAAAGAATGCAATAATATATCAACCACACTATATCTACTATATTCAGTGCCAACGAGGCCTTTCGCACAATACCAAGGCTCATCAGGCCGGTTGGGAGCCAGCGATACAAAAAAAGACAGTAGTGGTCGAGACGCTATTTATATCATGAACAACAATTGGTTCGATTTGTTTAAAATGGTTGTTAGCTTAGTTTTTTTAGTTGTAAACGAATGACGTAGAGTTACTTTGAATCATATAATGTATTTTTAAGTGTAAAATTATATGCATCTTGTGAATGTCTGATATACATAATGATCGCAAGTCACTATTGTATTTGTTATTCACATACTACTGACGTCACTAAGAATGCAGGTCGACAGTAAGTTTCTCACAACCACACATTAAGAACAAGAATTTTGGGGCAGTTGTTTGAGCTGTGTCACCAGGAGACTGTATCAACTGAAACTAGTAGTTATCTAGTTGATCCAATACAGACCTAGGTGGAAATTTACATGACATATTGAATAAGAAAATCTATTTCGTTTTCCTGAGAACAAACACAAGATAAACTTTAAAAATGTTTAGATTTTGAAAAATGGCAACAGTTTTGGATAATATAAAAATTCATCTATCTAAATATTTGTTCAAATTTCTTAGTTCCTCCTCCAGTAGCATTTGAAGTTATTTTAGAAGAGGAGAGTATTGTCAAGAAACATCCGCCTAAGCGATTACAGGTAGAGTGTTCGAAACTTCTCAGCCCATATTTTTCGCGAAATGTCTCGTGTTTAATAATATTCGAAATTTTAATAGATATTCCAACGTTTATAAAGACTGTTGTTGTTGTTATTATTATTTGTAGTTACGCACAAAGCTACACAATGAGCTATCTGTTCTCTGCCCACCACCGGTATCGAAACCCGGTCTCTAGCGTTGTAAGTCTGCAGACATACCGCTGTACCACTGGGGGGTTAGAGAGACTGAGTAGAGGAATAATATCAAGGCAACAATAGGATCTCCTTTCAAAACAAAAACATAAAATAATAACTTTAATCAACTGACAAAAGTAAAGATAAGAGAATGGGTTAATACGGAAAGCTTCTCTACATGTAATCAATGAATTGCGATATTCTGAAATTTTAAGGTAACCAAAATCTCACCGATGAGTTTGTTATATTTATGTCCCTCTTATTTTCTAGTTTGTAAATAAAATCAATTTCTTAAAGTTCTCGAACATTGATATGGTAATAAAATCTATAACATAATTAGCTAACACTTATTAAAGATGTTATCAAAGACTTACAATTTTATCTACATTAAAATAATGAGAGTGATTTATATTAGGTCGTCAAGAAATAAATGTCGCGTTTTGGAACACTTTCATTAACCACCCCCAAAAAAACGTAATATCGGGTATAATAGTTAAACGAACCGCTTAAACGTCACGTTAGTGTAGCTTATGTAATATGTAAAGTTTAATATACCCAAATCCCTTATAGTGATGGCATGTAATGCTGTTTCGAATACAAGAAGG
>NW_013668424.1:0-13529 GCF_000517525.1 Limulus polyphemus | reverse complement strand
TACATGTGGCACGTTTGACGCAACACAAAATTATGGAGTTGGGTTGGGAAGTTCTACCCCACCCATCATATTCTCCAAATATGGAACCATTAGATTACCATCTTTTTCTTGGAAAAACGTATGCAAGTGTGGAAGGCGTTAAAGAGGACATCGACATGTTTTTTGCTTCAAAGCCAAGTGATTTCTTTAATCAGGGCATTGACAACTTGATGGAAAAGCGTCATCGATAAGAATGGAGACTATTTCATTTAATAAATGTTTTGTTTTGATATATAAGTTGTTCGGGTTTTTCTTCTAAAAAAAAGCGACATTAATTTCTTGATGACCTAATACTTATCACTTTCCAAACCAGCTATGTAAAATTAATATAAGTTTACCATTAGATAGGCCTAGAACCATAGATGGGGAAAGTGGCCGTCTTATCACCACAATCAATAGTGTATTTTATATACCGATTGTAAACGTTACTTTGAGGCTTTTGTCTTCCAGTTTACGGACTTACAACGCTAAAATACGGGGTTCAGTTCCCCGCAGTGGACACAGAATATAGCTCAATGTGGTTTTGTAATAGTGGAACTAATAGATCTGATATTCGTGGCTAAAACCATAATAGATTGTAGATATTTAAAAACTTTTTACACACCTCTGATTTAAAATTCGTAACGGACTCGATAAGAGGATTAGGAGGGAAAAAACTACAGTTTAGCTGATTTTGACCGCGAACACCAAGCGTAATCACATAAATCATTATTTCTGTTATGTATCTGCTTTCAGATAGATAAAAAAAAACAATTTTAATGTTATTTTTTTCGCTATAACTTATAATCAGCATTCCCGTGAATGTCGAACATTATATAAAGCTTTTTCTCCCTTACTTTTGTTACTTATACTAATTTATGATGCAGTTTTAATCTATTTCATATAGCGTCTAGAAGAACAGCAACAGAAAGTTCTTACTGTTGAAGAGATAGAAGAGAAACAGAAGAAAGCTTTGGAAAGAAGAGAAGAGGTCAGTGAAAATAGAATCAAGAGTAAATCGAAACTTTGTTTACTTGTAAATTTTTTCAATAATTTCTAAAAACAAAATATTCCCTTTTTAGTTTTTTATGCTGAGATTATTTGTTGTTGAATATATGCTAGTTTACAAACCAATTAATATTTTTTATATCTCCTGGTTTTACAGGTATTACAAGGTCGCATTTGTAGTTCTAGAAAGATGCAAAGAATGATTAAGAAACCCACAGCCAGTTTGGAAGAGGACATTGAAAAGGTAAAAAATTTACAATTGATAAAAGAAATACGAAACTATTCATAGATTAGATTTACAATTGCAAAAGAAGCAAAGCTGACTGCTGGATTTGATTCATAATAGGACACTGTTTAGCCAAATAAACTGACCAGCCTGTCATGAAGAAGTCCAATTTTGTAAAAACATGCCGCAATTTTATAGTTGAAAATTATATCCCATTCTTCTTGAAACCATATTTATTTCGTATTATAAATCACAGTGGCAAAATGGTTTCAATTCTCATGCTCGGTTTCATGATGAATATAACGTTCATAGCAGTTTTTCTAAAAAATAAGTCGATGTTTTCATAACAAGAGTGTTAAAAGTTAACTGTTTTAAAAGTGATAGTTATTACAAGTTTTGTTACATAACTCTATACGAATCATCTTACTCGCAGCTTCTAAATATTTCTCGTTATGTTTAATATTGTTGTTACTAGAGGGCTAGTTAGATATTTCTAGATTTTTCTGTAGCGTGTTATAAATACGTGCAGATACAGAGTAAAAGTAAGTTATTGAAAGTGAAAGAAAAAGTGAAGTTAGACTGCATGATTGTCAATTTTGCCGTAACGGGCAATTTTTAAAGTGAGCTTTATAGCTTGTAATAACAGAGATAGAGGAGAATAATTAGTGTTCTCAATAGGTGTTCTAAATCAATCGAACTAGCCTGTGTGGACTTTTGACGTAAAAGATAATTATTTAAAGCTCTGGATACAACTTTGGTAACCAACGGGGTAATGTAAGTGAATTTATCACTGATTGTATTGTGATAAAAGAATAGAGGTGAATTCTTCATCTTGTCAATTGGGTTCTAAAGTAATTGAACCAGCCCATGTTGACTTTGAGCGAAAAAGATAATTATTTAATAAAGCTCTAGATTCAACTGTGGTAATCAATAGTGTAACGAAATTTTGTACATACATTTGCCTTGTTTTGAATATATATTATAATAAAACAAGTTGATTGTGTGTTGTCTGTTTATTACTGAGATTTATCGCCGACAACTCACAAACTCACTGTAAAGGATTCTGGCCCATCCATACTTATTAAAATTTGACAGTCGAAATAGATCGGACATTGCTTACCAGAGAGCTCGTAACTATTAGATTGGACATTAATTACCAGGGAGCCCGTTACTATTAGATTGGACATTAAAAACCAGGGAGCTCGTTACTATAAGATTGTACATTAATTACCAGGGAGCTCGTTACTATTAGATTGGACATTAATTACCAGGGAGCTCGTTACTATTAGATTGGACATTAATTACCAGGGAGCCCGTTACTATTAGATTGGATATTAATTACCAGGGAGCTCGTTACTATTATATTGGACATTAATTACCAGGGTGCTCGTTACTATTAGAATTAATGTCCAATACCAGGGAGCCGTTACTATTAGATTGGATATTATTGTGCTAGGAAATTTGTTACTATTAGATTGGATATTATTGTGCTAGGAAATTTTCGGAGTTGCTTGACCTGAGATTTTTCAAAACAATTATACGGTGCATTTCTGATCCGTAACTTTAAACACTGAATTATAAAACCTTCTTTAATAAGAATTAGTTCTTTCAGTGTTGCTGTGCAGAGCAGCGTTTACCAAACTTATGCCATCCACCCACTTTTAATAAATATGGTTTCTCTTGCCCCCTCCTTAATTTTTTTTTAAATGAGTGAAAGAGTGAGTTAAGAGACGAGATATAATACACGGATACACATTAAAATACTATATGTGTAGTAGTAATTTTATATTATTTTCATTAATAAACAAGAGGAAATCCTCAATAGTCGCGGCACAGGAATAGAGTGAGTTAATCTATGAGACTATGTTTTTTTCATTTATTAGCTATATTTTTGTGCGCCAGCAATACCAAACGTGGGGCGCGCGTATACTCGATTCGATTTTATTACTCATCAGGATCTCTACTAGTCTACACTCAAACTGAAATTCTTTTAGGCAGGATTAGAGTAAATTAATCTATGAAACCTTGGGCGTGTTCAAGTGCATCAATCAAAAGGGTTCGATCTCCAGAGTCCAAAATTACAATTAGATCTCAAATCAGTCAAGAGATGACGGAACCATGAGATAAAAGTTTGTACTTGAAAGAACAAAACAAAACTCGGAGCTATTCTATGAGCCGCCTATGCCATAGTGTAGAGCATTACTGCCTTCTTGTTAAGCAATATTATAATTTAAAAAAACAACAACTTATTTTATAAGTAAACAAATTGAAAAAGTAGATAACGTTATTTATTCTACACGATAAGTTAGTAATTACATTTGTCTGTACTGTCTAAGACGAGATTTTTTTTACTCTGAATGGGCTGATGAATTTGAACGCTGGCGATGGGATGTTAACGAAAAATTCAACTTAAAAAATAACTGTCAGAAGCAAGAAAACACGTGTACATCGATACTGCGCCCTCTGCAGGAATAATGTTGTTGTTGTTTATTAATTAAGCACAAAGCTGCACAATGGGCTATCTATGCTCTGCCCACCACGAGTATCGAAAGTCGGTTTCTAGCGTTGTAAGTCCGCTGACATATCGCTGTGCCACTAGGGGGCGCAGGAATAATGATCTCATATAAATGACATATACAAGATACCGGAGACTCCTTATCAAATCCGGATAGTTCTCAGGGATGATCGTAATTCTACACTTAGCAAGACAGTATAAAACTTCTATGACCTTTTCTTCTTACCGCGTGTGAGTCAGGCAAGTTGTAGAAGGCACGGTATTAAAGTTACCACGTGCAAATGTCTAACAACTGTGTGCTGTCCGTTTATTGTTGAGATTTATCGCCAACAACATAGAAACACCTACTGTAAAGGATCCTGGCCTATCCGTACTTATAAAAATTTGACAGACGAAATAGATCGGTCATTGCTTACCAGAGAGCTCGTAACTATTAGATTGGACATTGATTACTAGTTTGGACGCATTTTATTATTTACTTTGAATAAACGGAAATATACCTTCGTAGTTCAGCGAAAAGCTTGAAGGGTTATAACTCTATACTTCGATCCCTGCTGCGGGCATAGCGCAGATAGCCCATTGTTCAGTCTTATGCTTAAAATTCCAGCATAATCTGGATAATATATATATTAAAATTCTAGATGCCAAGTATGATAAAGATCTAATTCTTTATCAAGAAAGAAAACGACATTACCAGCAATGTTATTTACTATTGTGACATCATTCATGTCAATGTCATTTTAAAATTAATATGAAGCATTTTCTTGAAACTTTATTTTTTAATGATACATAAACCATAAAATGTAAGTCATATTGTCTTTTTGAATAGGATGTACGTGCTCGTGATACATATTACCCATAATCCTTTCATTAACGTGACTAAACTACACTTATTTGTTATAACGTAGCAAAGATTCTTGATTGATTATTTGTTTTAGAGCACAGTCACATTGGGATATCAGTTGTGTTCACCGTGTGGAATCGAACCCCGGATTTTAGCATTGTAAGTCCGTAAACTTACCGCTGTCTCACCCGGGGACAGCAGAAGTTATCTTTGTATGTCTGGCAAGAAAAGCGAGATATATTGCTTGTTAGAACACATTTTGCGAAACGAAAACTGAAACCATCTAAGTTACTCAATTCATTATGTTATTTTATTTTCCAGATTGAAGAAATCACAAGTGAAGAATAGGATGTCTGTTGAGATTGATTTTTCTGTATACTCATCTATTTTACGAACTTCTGGTTGCTCATCCCTCTTCGTTTTCTAACCTCTGAGAAATTTAGTGGATAATGTTTGTTGCAATTATTTACAGTGGTTGCGAAGAATGAAACAAGCACTCATACAGGCATATAATTTCATAAATGTTGATGTGTTTAAGTTACTATGTAAATAAGCTACAATATGGAAATTGCAGGCCTTGTTTCTTCGTAATGACTAGTCTAAATAGAATTGCCATGGAAACAGTAATTTGAACAACAGTATGATTAAGTCGAAGATGCATAGTTACGTAACTATGGAGAAATTAGTTGAAACGTATCCCTATGGTTACAAGAAAGAAGTAAATATTCCACCTTAAACACATCACTGTATAGTGACGTAAGTTACAGCATAACAATACTTTTTTCTGTTTGTTCAAACTATCGCGTTTTAGCTAGAAAGTTAACTAATGTTTTGATGAGCAAAGCGTTGTCTTCAACTATTGGATTAGTCGCAAAGCTGGTTCGAATTTATTTCAAATATTTAATTCACTCTGTGAAATGAAGCCATATTACTAATTGGAAAACTTTAAGTTCTCCAAACTTATTTCAAATATTTAATTCACTCTGTGAAATAAATCCATATTACTAATTGGAAAACTTTAAGTTCTCCAGTATCTCGTATACTTAAAGTTGAATAATAGATAAGATGGTTATTTTTTCCCAACAACTGTCAGAGGCTCAAAATTGTTTCTGTAAAACCGTGAAGCACGAAATCATATGCTTCGTCACATTATTGTTCAAAACCGAAATTGTAACCTAACTCCCTAAAGACAATTCACAGTTTGAGGGTTAGATCAGAAAGAGGGGTTTCAATCAATTCTGTATTTATGAATTCATAAATAATATGCACTGAGTAACATTTCATCGTCACTAATATAACATATTATTGGCGGCTGCATAATTGACAAATGCAGACGACAGTTATAGAAAAGCATTCTGGAACATTGCTCACGTGCTGAATATTTTCGTAAGTTTATGTATTTTTACTATTTTGCTTTTTATGATACAGCCTACATATAATTATTAAAGGATAAACCATTTTATACACTGAGAAAATCTCAAGGCTTTAGGCCTCACAAGTTCTTTTTCAGTTGAATGGGAATTAAATTCGGCGCCGATGATTTCCGAACGACACTCAAGATGGCGGCACCGGTAATAGGGAAGCTCGTTCCGAACGAATGTTTTCCAACTGGTTGTATACGAGATACAGAATTGATCTCATACATATTATCCACAGAACTCACCCTGTTCACCTCGTTATCAACAAGGTTCGATAAAATCATTGTCCTGAAAAGACTTATGATTTGTTATTTATTATCAGCCTGCGTGATTAAATTTGTACCAATGTTGTTTTATGTACTCGTGCCTTAAAATGATCCACGAAAAGGAGTAACTGTTATAAATAGAGAGTAAGATTTTTGAAAAGCAATATTGCAAATGGCCTTGGAGTCTGTTTCTTTCATTCTAAAATGGTCATTGTTATACAAATGTTTCTTGTTGAGTACAGTTATTTTCACATCACACGCATAGAACAAAAACTTTACATGGTTCATTAACTTTTCAGAAACAAACAAATTTTTTGGGCTACGATCTAAAATAATTACAGTTCCTCGATAGAATGTATGATACACAAATGATTGACATCTATATTTGTGTTCCTTGTTCCTTAACACAAATAAATTTGTGCACATTATGATAAGAACTCAATTGATTGCTGAGTTTCGTGATCAGATCTAGAATAAAACTCAGCACAGTGTTGTCTAACACTGGACTTTTTCAAAGAAAAAATATGAGTAACTTATGTAACACTGATCGATGACGTAGTCTAAAAATACTTTATAAATCTTGCTGTTGTATGCAAATATAAATGCATTACATGTAAGTATAAATTCTAATGGAGGAAAAATAAAACATGTTATAATGTGTGTGTTTTGTTATCTGTATGAGTAAATTATTTATTTATTTACCTAATATACTTCGTTCTAAATGAATATTAAACACTGAGGTGATATCTTCTAGCTTTATAGTCTATATATATATATTGAGAAAATGACGAATGTTCTAAAAACTATAATTGCTTCTCGTTTATACATAATATTAATATCTAATACAAACGTCTTTGATTGTCAAAATGTTTGTACAAGTCTTATTATGTTTTTTTACTCATATTATTTTATCTTGTCTAATTTCATCTTGTGTGGATAAAATCAAACAACAAAAAACTGAAAAAATTACAAGAAGATTAAAAAAATATTACCTATTTAAAAACCGATTAAAACAAGCTTCGAGGTTTAAAACAGGAATTATAGAATCATTCTTATTACTCTAGAAATAAGAACCCAAATTTAAAACTCTATCACGTATTTATTGTAAAATTTTCTCTAACAAATAAAAACTCGTACCACACTGTACTAGGATCCTCAACCCTATTTCCAAGAGATAATTTAACCAAAAAGACTACTCAGGGGTTTTTACAAGAAAAACTTTATGGGCTATCTAAGATTACCTTTAAAAGCTAATTTTATTTAGTTTCCCCGAAAGGGTGTCGAAGACCGCCTGGAGGATTCACCTGTTTTAACCACTCACACTACTATACAGTAGTGTGTTGCCTGTCAATCAGTCAATAGACAGTAAAATGACGGCACATACGGGACGCTTAACTTTGCAATTTGTACTGTTGTGATGTCAGTAAAATGTGCACACGCCATGAATCACGAGAAGAATTATGCACTTAAAAACCAAAAATAAAAAATATTTATTACTATTAATCTTGATTTTATTTAATTTTGAAACAGAACACTTTCTGGGACCCTGCGGAAGTACATCTAGTTACTTATGATATATTAAGTTGCTAAAGCATCTCTAAACGCAAAATAATGTCTTAATTTATTAGTGTTAACGATGATCTTTTAACTGTTTATCTTTGACGGAAACTTATGTGGAATAAGTACATATATTTGAGTTTTTACTTCCTTCATCTATGTCTTCCTTATGTTATTCCACATAATGTACGTTGCACTTAACGAAAGATTCCCTCAAGTCCTGGAACTAATCAGTTTATAGCAAATAAAATTCCTAAAAACACAAACTTAGTGTCTAGTTGCCATACATGACATTATCTTTTGTTTGATAATTGTTAGTTTATTCTTAATCATAAAGCTACACAATAAGTCGTCTGTGCTGTGCCCGCCGCAGGGATTCAACCACGAATTTTAACGTTATAAGTCATCAAGCTTACCGCTGAGCTACTTGGAAGCAAAATATAATCGCACACACACACACACACACACATATATATATATATACATATAGATAGATACAAACGAAAAAGATGAAAACTCTGAGGGATTAAAGAACATTATACGTGTGTGGATTGTCTAGTTTCAACACATCTACTAAAACGTACAGAGCTAAGTTGTAAGTTTTTACTTTCTGCCGCTAAGTGATATCCAAGTATCCGTAAGAAAAATCGCTTAATGAAGTACCTTCTGCGTTTTTCAACAGTAAGTAAATCAAATAATGATCATCTCATCAGACAGAGTAATTACTTTAAATATGTTTTAAAAGGTCGGTCATCATTTACTTCCTATGAAGGCTTTTGATGGTGCTAATCAGGGCTTTTATGTGTCAAAATTAGTTTATACTATTTGAACTTAATTAAAATTCTATGAAAATGTTAAAAAGTGGCTAAAAATTAGGGCGTTTATAAAGTCAATGTGTGTTCTTTTAACAATCCATAGGCGAACCATGTAATACACAAATGAAATATTTTGAGTACACGCATAAGGAATCACGAATCTTATCTCTTCCACCATGTTTGGCCACCACGCTCCCCTGTTTTCTACTGATTCTAGAACTTTCTGTAGATGCGCGTTTTTCGCCATAATCCAACAACCATTCCTCAATGGATGCCAGTTCGGTTAAGTTTCATGGAGGTGTTAGTTACATTGTCGATCAAAACCGAAACTGTAACCTAACTCCAATAACAAAGTCAGGATGGTCGCCGTATTCAGAAAGATGTCGAAAACATTAAACAGTTGCTATAGTGACACGCCCAGTGCTATTTCCAGAAGCTAGTGGATTGCATGTGTGGTATTTGGTTCACCCTATCGACTGTTTTAAATGTCTACGTTAATTAACTCTGTACAATTTAATGAAGAAGAAAGCTAATGATAGGGCACAAACTGTAACGCGGGAAATAGAACAAACCCACCTTGGATTACAAGTAAAGACTTAGAAGTGTATTCAGCAATTTAAAATTATGATATGTTTTTCAATACGTTTAGTATTAAGCTAACTTATACTCGGACAAATAATGCGAACGTACCTGTAGTTAAAACTCACATGTAACCTCTTTTTTTTGTAATCATATCAAATCTCAGAAAGCCCAAGAAAACGACTACTCAGTATAAACACCAAACTATTACATGAAGAAATACTTTAATTAATCTAATAAAAACAACTGTTCTAGGAGTTTTATGACTCTAGGTTTTACGTTTCACTTCATACATACACCAAACTGGCTCAAATAAAAGTCGACCCCCATTTTCAGAAACCATGAGAAAGAAAGAAAATTGAGTATTATAACGTCCTTTTTAGGTCTGCAAAATCAATACTATAACTGGACAACTTGCAGGTGGATTAGTTGCAAAAATTAACGATGACATTGAGCAAACATTTGGCACTGCATGTGTAGACGGATGCTATCTGGACATTCAGAAATGCAACAGGCTAGAGTAGGGAGAAGAGGCCTGTGGTAGGCCGCAATTATAAGGTGACTATGAATTTTACAGCGTAATTGTTAATAAAAAACATCGCCTTATAATCGGGCCAATACGGTAAGTAACTACCCAGACTAAGAGGTGAGTATGGGTATCTTGAGTTTCTCTCTCTCTGTGTATAAACGGATATATATACACACATATATATATATATATATATATATGCCAGAACATTCAACTTAGAAAGGAATTGATGCAGTGTCATCAATCTTTTCAGACAGTGTTCAGGTTTCCAAAATTGTTACACAATATTATAGCTATGATGGCCAAGGATTCAAAAAGTGTTTGAAAATTATTTATGCCTTTCGGAAACGATGATTAAATTCGAGTACTAGTTTTGAAGAACGTATTTATCTTGACGATCATGCTTTATCTGCTTCCCTTCTTGCGATCGGTCTTCTTCAAAGAAGAGCTGGGCGTGACCTAGTGGTTATCTGAAACAAACAATCAACGTTTTCGAAGAAAATCTATGCAAATGCTGCAACCTTTCCCTCTTGTGCAGCTTTCGTAAACCGGCTAATGTCTCAGGTCTGTAGCTTCCAAAAGCACACTAAAACAGATCGCAGACACAAGAGTCCATTGGAGCTGTATCGAGATTTTGGTGGTTATAAGGTCGAAAGGATTGCTGTGATTACAGTTTCTTAGACCATGTTCTTATGAGAAAGCCGTGGATTCCGAGGTGTGGTTGGAAAACTGCAAGCTCGCTACTGTTAAATGTTTATTTGTTTTTTTTTTGTTAAAGGTCAGATGGTTATCTTTCGTACCTATAGCTTTCACTCTGCAATAATGAGACCTTGAATCTTGATTGTCTCGAGGTGTGATTTTCAAGTGTTCAATATTCTTAACAGAGTGAGTTTACCTACCTCCATGGAGTAAGTTTTATACCCCCTTTTTAAATTATTGTACTTTCTTGGCGATCCCTCTGAATGCCATCGATTTAGTTTCGAAAGCATTTTTAATACCTGGTCAGCCAGGTCTTCTTTAATATACAGCACGGATGTTTACTTACCACGTGATTGTAGTTCTAGAAACCTGTTGATATTCGCAGGGAAACAGCAAATAATTTACATGTTTTTCTATCATCTGTAATTGGTACTCTGTAATCATGCTATTTTGTTCATAAAGATTTTTCCCCTAAAAAATTCCAAGTCAGTTCAGTTTATTACACTTTACCTAGATCATTTTCTCGTCTCTTCTAAGGAGTTTCAGTTCTCATTCTTCAGCACCATGGTTAGTTTCTTTAAATTAAACGTAGTATAAAAGTAAAGTTAATATCACGATATTACAGCAGCGTTGTTTTATTGAAATTGTTACAACTAAACATGTATAAATATAACAGCTATTTCACCTCGTATGGTACTACTCAAATCTTACTCGAAATGGATAAACCTGGTACTGATATTGCTAATAAAGTTTTCTATTTCAGGCTACTTCTCATAACAACGAATCATTATATTCTTTTATTTAAAGTACAGGCTGGAAAGTATATAATGTCTGAGAAAGCGTTTGCGTTTAAGTACATAGCTACACAATGGGCTATTTGTGTTCTGCCCAATATCGAAATCTAGTTTCTAGCTTTATAAAACCTTCAGAGATCCACAACGATGTCTTGGGTGTGTGTGTGTGTGTGTGCAAAGTTGAACCCAAATTTCTATAAAATACATGAAATGTTGATGACGTAGCACGTTTCGGAGTTCATACATCAACTGTAATAACTACGTACGAGCCAGAGGGTTATGAGGAACAAAAACAAAATACACGGAAGTTTCGAATTTGTACTTTGTGCGTATCAATATTAGTAATTTCCCATAAACTTAAACCATTAACCAGACTTTTACATTTCTCCAAAAAAAATAAAGAAAGAAAGGATTGGGTGCCCCCCCCCCAAATTGGTGCCACTGTTTTCTTTAACTATTTCTTTTCTAAAGATAATATCTTTTTTCGTGTAGCTCTTTGAATATGTTGCGATTCTCTCCAGCCATACGTTCTAAGTGTTTGTTAACTTTTCTGTTGGTATATGTGATGTGCTCTCATGTCTAAAACTTTTACTTTTGTTGTTTGTTTGTAGTTAAGCACAAAGCTACACAAAGGGCTATCTGTGCTCTGCCCACCACGAGTAGCGTTGTAAGTCCACAGACATACCGCTGTGCCACTGGGGGAGCTTACTTTTGTTGTTTGTTTGCTGGGGAGAAATTTTATAGACTTCTCAACGTTATGAATATGCTGTGTATTTACGTTGTTTGATTCACATTGTCGCGCAAATCTACACAAGGGGCTATTTCCGCACAGCCGTCTCTAATTTTGAACTGCCAGAGAAGAAGAAAGGCAGCTGGTAAACAACATCCACAGCTAACACTTTGGCTGCTCATGTCTGATCGAATAGTGGGGTTGAATGTTGTGCTTATAGCGCACCAACGTTCTCAGGTGAGGAGCGCGTTCTTACAGCAACAGAAGACGAATCGTGAATTTTAAGATTCACCATTCAGTCACGCTAACATCTAGACCACGCTCGGCCCACTTAGCATGTACAAAAATATACACTTGCCTTACATATGCGTGCTAAAAGTATGGATTAGCGTATGATACACTTAGAATGTGTTCCAGAGACAAATCTATGAAGGTGATAAAACATTGTGTTTTTTTCTTTCTGGGTAGATAGGACGTAAGAGAAGAGAAATGTGTTGCCATCTCATACAAATGATAAACATCTTCACCATAAAAAAAACAAATATTCATCCCAAGTACAAAACAATAAACAAGATCTGGATGAGTAAGTTATATGTAATTGTAGAATAGTCAATTCGGTTTGAATTTCGCGCAAAGCTACACGAGGTTTATCTGCGTTAGCCGTCCCTAATTTAGCAGTGAAAGACTAGAGGGAAGGCCACCACTCACCGTCAATTCTTGGACTACTCTTTTACAACGGGGAAAAAAAACACATGTGAATCTTTTCTGAGTGTTGTTCAACTCGGGACAGCTTGAAAAATGGGGTAATTGAAAAATTTGTTTTTGTTCGTTTTCATAATTTCGCTCTAAGCTACACAAATCTCACTCGCACTTATCCGCTTCTGATGCTTTAAAATTGTAGACTAATGTGCTAGACTGTGGATCCGAAGTTCCGTGGTTCACGCTCTGTTGCTATTACAAAACAACAAAAGAAAACTGCGCTCTGCACATTCGGGCCCTTGGATGTATTATAATAAGTGACGGTCAAATCCCGTTATTCCATTAAAGTAACCAACGAGTTGACGGTAGTTGCTATTGATTAGCTGCTTTCCCCGTAATCTATCAAAATTAGGGACACTTAATGCAGATAGCACTTGAGTAGCTCTGCGTGAAAATAGACAAACAACAACAACTCTTCATAAAGAAAAAAATACTGTTAAACAAAATCTAACTATAGTATAGAACGGCTAACAAAACTTGTTCTAAAATGCCTAGTTTCAGAGTTCAGGAACTACGTAACAAGCCTTGTGCAAAAATGCTTGGTTCTAAAATATAAAGTGGCTAACAAAACTTTTCTGAAATGTCTAGTTCAATCAATGGTACAGAATAAAGTAACAAATCTTGTTTAAAAATGTCTAGTTCAATCATACAGAACAAAATAACAAATATTGTTTAAAAATGTCTAGTTCAATGATACAGAACAAAGTAACAAATATTGTTTTAAAATGTCTAGTTCAATAGTACAGAACAAAGTAACAAATCTTGTTTAAAA
>NW_013668423.1:130933-151392 GCF_000517525.1 Limulus polyphemus | reverse complement strand
TTTGTTTTGAATAGTCTGTGGGCAAAGCGATTTTTCATGTTTAGATAAAAAATACTTTTCTTCATCTCAAAAATCTCAAATTTCATTTATGTAATCTGTAAAATCTCCTAAATACATTTCAGATGTTTGTTTTTAGTAAAACTTTTATATTTTATCTGTTATTTTCTCTAGTGTAACTGTATAGAATGTTAGTCAATTTGACTGACCTCGTAACCTCCAAAAAAAAATCAAAACAAATTTAAATCACCCTCTAAAATAGCTTAAATCTCATAACATTATACATTTTTATATATTTATGATATTGACCTTTCAACCATGCCTGGCTAACAATACAGAAGTTACAATGATGCGGCACACATGTACTCATGTTACCGTATCCAATAATATATATCTGACCTTCAGTCTTTACAAAGTGACCTGTGTTTTAGTAGACTAGTATTTTGTAAAATACAGTCACATTTCAATTATTATACATTATATATGTTTATAGATAATTCCTGTTTAGAAATAAGTTCTTAAACTTATTTTTCTTAAAACATAGAGCAGTAAATAAAGAAGTAAAGCAAAAAATTATCTCTTCCAGTTATGACCTTTGTACTCAGTTGCTGCTTGACTTAGGTTGCTAAGCCTTTTAAAATTTTACACATGGAAGATATGAAACAAAATAATTTTTTTATATTTTATGTACATGGTTGAATAACCGAAAAATCATAAATTACTATATCAGTACCATAGAATTCCTGAACAATTTATCAAGCTTAGTAACTAAGCTTTATTTCAGTCTAAAAACATATGAAATTTTGAGCAGTCTAAAGACACAACCTACCTTCTTGAAATCTTAAAGTCCACAGAGGCTGATTCAGTTACTTTAGAGTTCAAATGACAAGATGAATTATTTTTCTCTACTCTGTTTCCTACTATACAATCTGCAATCAATTCACTTACATTACTCCGTGTGTTACCACAGCTGTATCTTGAATTTTAAATAATAGTCTCCTTTTCATGAAAGTCCACACAGACAGGTTCAATAACTTTAGAACACCCTTTGGCAAGACAAATTATTTTCGTTATCTGTACTAAACTGGGAACTCACTTTAAAATATCACCCATTATGGCTAATTACTCACATGCCAGTTAACTTCACATTTTTTAACTTTTTTCTGACTGAACTTTACTTGACTTTTTGCTACTTGACTTGCACTTGCTTGGTTGTCTATATTTATATGTTGTTCACTGAGGTCTCAAACTTTCTATAACATATGCGAGCGATGCTATAATGTAACAATACTCATTTAAGGTAAGGAGGAAAATACTGAAGATTTGAGTAACTTGGCATCAACAATACTACAACAATTGAACCACACACACGCAACGTATGATTCTTACCAAGTTATGCAACCAAACTTGGCATAACTATCACACTTAAAATAATTACTTTTAACTCACTTGTTATGAAAAGTAAATAATCATTAAATATTAAATCACCAAATA
Source organism: Limulus polyphemus (assembly GCF_000517525.1). Lineage (NCBI taxonomy): Eukaryota > Metazoa > Arthropoda > Merostomata > Xiphosura > Limulidae > Limulus > Limulus polyphemus. The sequence goes on along the minus strand of NW_013668423.1, from coordinate 149,901 downwards.
AACTAAATAATAACTATTAAACTAAACAATCTTGTATATTCAACAATAATGTTCAGATTTCATTTTGATTTAATGATTCAGAAAATGTTTAATCTGTCCTTCACAAAAATTCTAACTGATCCTTCAGGAAGTCCAACTTGTCTTTATTTGGTTTAAATGGTCCACTCTAGATATGTATATGTTAAACCCATTCTATCAATTCTATCTTTTTAAAGAAGAACACAAGTGTAAATATGTATCAACATATATGTATATCATTAAACAAAATTCTTTAATTTAAAATGTATATAGTATTTATATTGATCTAGATAAACACACACAAAAATAATGTGACATGAGATTACTGTTTTAACTCTTTTTAAACTCATAATTTTTTGCATGTTCAGCCAGAATTATTTTCTTGATTTCCTAATAATAATCACCGTACCATATAAAACTTCATTTTTTTTACTTTTGTGGATAATAACATTTTGATTAGTTTTCAGCCAAAGAGACATAAATGTTATTGGACAATGTCACTGTCCGATGGGTAAATATGAATTTTGTCTGGATGCTAGTAGTGTTTGCTCAGATTTAGGGAGTTAATACTGACCCAAGTGTAAGATATTTCTTCATTGAGATCTTTATATTTGTCATGCTTCACTTGGATAAATCCTGCCATTCACATGTCTTAGGGACCTTTTTATTTCAGACATTATAGATTTCCCATAATGTTTAAAAATAGATCTGGGATCTCCAGAAAACTAGATATTCCATTTGGAAGATTGAAGTAAAGAAGAAACTTTTATGATACATAATACAACTATGGTTTTAGAAAAAAGTTATAGAAATACACATTTGGTGACAAGGTAAAATAGGAAAGATGCTTCAAATTCTAATTGGTTCTGTTGGACTAATTAGATTATTTTTTTTTAGTATTCTAGTCAGCGTACATGTCTCCTGGCTAATCAAAGCTGACTAAACAGTGCAAATTTCAGGCCCTGGTTTGTAGTAATTGAAATGTGTGTAATTTATTTTTTTGTTAAACATTGTTATCCTATGTTTATAAATCTAGAAAATACGAGAATATTGTTTATTATTGTAATTCCAATTATTACTTTTAGTGGGTTTTTCACAACAAATATAATTTATTTCTTTAGCGTCAGTTCATTGACAGTGTGAAAAAAGCTCTTGTTCCACATGGTACCAGCAAGCAGCTGACAGAAGCAGCGGCCATGACTTGTGTTAAGCTGTGTAAATGTTCTACATACATTAACATTCTTGATAGCAACAATGTTGTTTTTGCTTTAGTACAGTCAGTTATCAATGACCTCAAGGTAACTATCTGTCAGTAAAACAATATCAAAATCTTACAAACTATCCTTTTAAAATGACTTTATTAAAGTGCTTGTAATGTTGATTAAGATGGAGTGTTTTATTTTATTGTATAAAATTTGATATATAAATCTCATCCATTCAGTTAGGAATATATTATTATGCTGTAGTTTTAGTGAATGATATGACTTTTGTAGCTGTTTCATGATGAATTTTTAATAATCTTTAACATGGGAATTGTAGACAGTATAGTCCATGTTTAGTAGCAAAATTTATTATCCTAATGATAGAAAATTGATTTTTAAAATGCATTTTACTTAGTTGAGGTGTCTATATACATAGTTTGAATCTATGGACATTTTTATTTAATATTTTTCTGCAGTTTCTTCTTTTCAACCCAAGTAAGCCATTTTCTCGTAGCCAGTCATCTTTAAATCAAGATATAGACCTGATGATTGACTGCTTTGTCTCCTGTTTCCGTATCAATCCTCATAACAATGAAGCATTGAAGGTGTGTTTGAACCCCAATTCTCCTTCAACGTACCACTTTGTTCTTGTGAGTTCACTGTACCGTATCATAACACAGCCCCGTCTCACCTGGTGGCCAAAGATTGACATAGTTTATAACAAAGCCCCTGATTTACGCTGTATGTTCAATGATACAGTCACCAAAGTTACTCAGGGATGCATCAGCCAAAACCCTCTACGAATGATTCAGGTTGGTACTTTTATTCACACTCTTTCAAGTATGCTTTGGTTGGTATTGTAATACTGTTGTATAATTCAAGTTTACACTTTAATACAGAATATATATTTCTTGCTTTACAATCGGAATTATAAGAAATGTTAGATTGAAATAATAAATAGAGGTAATTCTGGAAAAAAAAGAAAGTGTGTGTGTGTGTATATATATATATATATATACAGTAGTCCCTCTTAGATATGACCGACTTAATCTGCCATGATAAAAAAAGTCACATCTGACAGGAATTTGTTATTCAAAAGATCAATAACCAGATAACAAAGGACCGAATTCAAGCTGTGCCAGTTACTATTCCCAGGGGTTGAGAATAATGGTTTATATACTGTAAAGGTAGTCAGATAACATAGCAAGTTGGTACACTGTATAATAATAGTTATGATGGATAATAGTTCAATAAAGGTAACTCAAAATTGTTTTGTTTGTGTTTCATCTAAAATAATTTATTTATTGATCACATTTATTTCATAAACATCCAGGTATCACATCTTTTATTACATACATATAAATTTTATAAATTTTTATTTCATAAAAAAATTTGTCCATCTTTGTTTATTTTGCACATTTAATGGAGTCGCATTGAATGTTCATGAGTCTGTAAGTTATTATATCAAGAAGCATTTCATTTTAGTTTCAGTGCATGATTTTAGTATCATGCAATAATGTGCAATAAATGTCCAGAATTCTACATCAGAGAAACCAGAAGAAAATTGGAAGCCAGATTCACCAAACAAAATAAAAAAAACATCCCATATTTTCCACCATTGCAACTCAAAAAATCCACGGTATATCCATACAAAACACTGTAATTTTAAACAAAGTACCAAACATTGGAAGCTATGTATCTTAAATGAACAAAACAGCCCCACCCTTAACCAAAATTTCACCTTGAAACTTGGATCCTTTGATCCCAGTTCTGAAAAGGGACCATTCCACAAATTCAAAATAACCAGTAAAGAAATAAGAATAAATGTCTGAAATAAATTATTGCTAGACTCTAGCCTATATCTAATAAGGTAATCCTCTCTGAATACAAATACTACATAAAATGTAATATGTTGAATAAAAACAATTTCAAGTTGTCTAAAAATTCTCTAATTTCCATATTTTGTTTATTTTGTTGCTTTGGTCTATATCAACATCCACGTCACATTTCTATATCAACACTGTGAGCCTCCTTCTTCACGGTGACTTCCTGTTCTTAGCTTGAGACATTTGCAGCTTTTCCGGATGCCTTGAAGAATTTCATTAGCCATGCTTAACACACAGATTAATCGAGTCTGTCACTCAACAAACTGCGAGTTAATAATCTTCACATCCTGCTAGTAAATCCAAATAAAGTTTGATAACGTCTAGTCACTAGCTCAAAATACACTACATTCACTAAAAGAATAAATCTTAATTCCTAAGTGGGGCGAAGACAAACAACAGTTTTTGACTGCCCCTTGTTACCTTTCAGGACCTGAAAGTTTTTAAACCAGAATATCTATGTGTGTGTGTACCAAGGAGTTTTAGTTGAACACCCTGGGGCTACAAGATACATATATTAAGCTGTGAAACAATCTCTGGTCATGTGACCTCTTTGTTCCATACTGTATACACTGTATTCATGTGTCTCTGTAAATTACATTATTGATATGAAGAAAAGTCATTATAGAGTGGTCATTATTCGACCTTCTGCCTAAAAATCACAGGTGTGTGTCACATCTGTCAGGAAGTCAATCCTGTGAAGTCAGATCAATATCAAATTGTTCCATGCATGGAAAAAAGTCATATTTAAAATAAAGTTGTTATTGGGAGAGGATGTACTGTATAACATAGAAATACCACAAATTAATTTACTGTTATCATTTTAAAACTTTACAACAATTATACCAACCTAATTACATTATTAAGGTAGGTTTTCAGATATAAGATTGATTTTGGATACAAACAAGTCATGTAATTTCTTACAGTTACGTAAATACTGTAACAAAAAGAGTTAGTAGTTTGGAATTTTAGTATTGATGAACAGTGTATAAAAACATACTTGACTCTAGATAGTTAAACAGAAAAGCTATACAAGGGAAAATTAATATTTGTTATATGTGTTCTTTTCTTAGTAATTCTGTCTTCTTGCACAATTTTTTTCTTAGGAGATAAACTGTGCCAGATGTTAGACAAAAGATTAGTGGAACATAAGAACAGTTATGGTAAGTTACAATGGTTCTTTGCTTTGTAATTCTGTCTAATTGCACATTTTTTTTTAGGAGATATACTGTGCCAGATGTTAGACAAAAAGATTATCTGAACACAAGAACAGTCATGGTAAGTTAACTATAGTATAAAGAATCCTGAAGAGGAGGAAAATTCTACAAAATGCTAGAAGTTGAGAAAAATAAGTTTTTCAATGTTATGGTGGCCACCAAAAACATAAAAAATACCTACAATAATGGGAATTCTGAGATATTATCTCACCTTCTCACACAGAATAGATTGATCCCTTGTGCATTTGTTTGAGATTTGCATGCCACTATCCTGGAGCTAACTCCCACCGAAAAGCACATTTTTAACCCTACAGTTATGATTACCCCTGTACTGCGCATGTCACGAGATTTTACTTTGTTACATTCAGAATTTTATATTATCTAAGCTTTAATTCCTTTATTTCAAAAGAATCCTTAAAGAAAAATTCTTAAACTTCAGTTAGTTACTTCACAAAGTTTTAATGTTTGGCCTTTGTAAGTTGAGAAGGACTTGAATACACTAAACCTTCCATATATTTAAAGAATCTTGGTTAATTGCTCTGTTTACACATTCTTCTTTCAAGTTTCTTTGCAGAGGTTGGAAGAAAATAAATACATTTCTTGGAACTCTTGACAGATGCCACACCCACTCTCTACGCATACAGTTACAATTTCTCAGCCAATTATACTTAGTTGAGCTAGATGTTTGTAACTAGTAGAAAGCCACATTTTGAAATACTATTTCCCAACAGTCACTTTAAAATTGGCACGAAGAATTCCACAGAGTACAAGTCAAAACCTCTTAGCATTGTTGCTGCTTATGACCTTGCTAGCACTTCAGTATTGTTTGTCACCTATAAATGTGTTAGTTAGATAAGTTTTAGTTCCAAAATGGTGCTATCTCGATCCTGGTCTGCCCTCTAAGCATTGCTAAACATATTTTGCTACAGTGCACCAGTCTTTATACTCCATCAGTTTTGTGCCATTTCAGAACGTGCTGATCATGTGGCTACTCTCCACCAATCATACTATGCCATCTATACTGGCACAACTAGTTCCCTCTACTATTCTAGAACAATTGTCATTTTCTCGATTGGCATTCTGGTGTGTAGATGTGTTTTAAATTGCACTCCATATGACTACAAAATTTTGATTGTGCTTGAACAAAAATTTATATTGGTTTCAACTTCAAGTTTTGACTTTTTGCGTTTGATTTCCATTGTTTCTACTTGTTTGTTTTGGAAATATTTCTGTTTTCCAAATTCTAATTTGTTCATATGAATTTGAGATTTAATACGAATGATGAGGAAATTCCTGTGACAGTCGACAATGTTTCTGACATTAGTCTCAGGGTTGATGGTATCTGCTGAGGATGTACTGGCTTTAGTTCATGAGGAGTTCAGCTGATGATTTTTTCTTTTCATGCTACAATTTATTTTTTTGTTTGTGAGGAAGGATATAACTATTGAGTGGAAATTTCTTTGTATGACACCTTCCACCTGTTATCGTGCCTCCATGTAATATCCTGGGTTAGGTATTGTTCTTTTTTCCAGGAGATCTTTGGTAAATTGTTCATCATGTATTCCTCACTCCCAGTGGGTTTAGCAAGTTTATGTGAGCTTCTGTGGATTGATCTATTTCCTCGCATGATAATTTAGGTCTTTCGTGTCTTCTCTGCTCAGTAGTTAGTAAGTTAGATTTCATAATTATTTTTACCATTTAAGTTACTTTAGTTTAAATTTATGTTTCGAGTTTATTTGTTACTTTGTTTTTGTTTAATTTTCGATATATGGATGAGTTTTGCACGATAGTTACTGTTTGGGTAATTGTAACTTCAGCCAATTTTGTGTGTGTTGGTTCATTATTTATACTTTCTTTCACTGTTTGTGTTAGTTTGTAAGTTCTTTTTTCTTTACTACTGGTCACATCTGGTTGGGGATTAGATTTGAGTCAAATTTTGTTAATGTTTACTAGGCGCTTTTTAATTCTCATGTTCTTCAGGGTAGGTTTGACTTTTGTGTCCTTTGTCTTATTGGTTCTTTGAGTGGACTTATAAGTTCAGTATTTATGTGTCTTTCATCTTCTAAGTTTCTTTAGTGGTTTTGTACTTTAGGTACTGCTTATTGTTTTATGTTTTAGGAATTTCATTGTTTTGCAAGTTTGTTATTTTTATGTACTTTGTAGACTCTACAAATTTCTAGGTTTCGTCAGTTCCTTAGTTATGAGTACTTTGTCTAAGTATGCTTATTTTGTGTCTTTTTTTACTACACTTTACAACAGTTCCATGGGGCCTATGGGTTCTGTCTGAAGGTTTCTGCCTTCACCCCCCCCCCCCACCCCCACCCCCCGTATCCACTTCCTGGATCTCCTTCCCTCCTCCTTGGGATTGCACCTCTTCCAGTTGTCTTGCCTAGTCTGTTCAAAACCTACTACACAAAGTTGAATGGGTGGTAACTATTCAACTTGGGTTTTACTCCTGTTTAATTGCTGTCCTTTGAAAGATGGGAGATTGTAGACCCAACATAAACCTGTCCCGGTTGAACTCTTATCTGGGGCCACCTCGTTTCACAATGGAGTTCTACCTCTCATTTCAGAGGGTTTTTTCCACAAGACTCTGGATTACCAAATTGTCATGATGGATGCATATATTCAAATTTCAACTGCTCCAGTTTCACATTGTTTTCTTCAGTGCATCTGCGGGGGTCTTGTCTTCTAGTTCCGGGCACTGTCATTCGGTCCTTCTTCAGCTTTGTGTGTTTTGTTAAGTTGTACACTCTTCTGCCTGTCATTTTCACACGTTGGGTCTTCGGACTACCCTTTTCATGGATGACTGGCTTCTGCTTGTCTTTTCCTGTGCCCAGTCAGTCAATCGTGCATGCTTACTTCTTTGGGAAGCTAATCAAGCGGGGTTTTCTGTTCCAGTTGGAGAAGTCCATTTTTAACCCCACAAAATATTTTATTACCTTGGGGGTTTTCTTAAATTCTCATCTTTGTCAGGTCCAGCCTTCTCCACTTCAGCTCAAAGATATGGAGCAGGCAGTGTCAATGGCCCTACCTTATCCTTTTCTCACTGTGTCGAGCTCACATGCATTCCCTTCAGTGGACTCTTCTTGACCAATGGAACTTCTCCCATGATCCCTTGGACTATCCCATTTCTGTTTCACCTGGGATTAGGGCTGACCTTGCTTGGTGGCTCGACAGGGAACTGACTAGGTGGAGGTTCCTATTCCTCCATCTTGTCTGTTTACCAATATTCCTTGGTGGGCTTTCCTTGATTCCCAAGAGATTTCCGTTCAATGACCCATCAAGGAGGCTACTCTCCATTTTCAGCATCCTGGAACTTTTGGCAGTTCTTTGGACTCTGTATCTTTTCCTCTCAGTCCTAAGAGAGCGGGTGGTTATGGTTTATTCCGACTATTCCACTGTCATCAGCTATATCTCTGTGTTTTCAGAATCTGGATCTTCTTTACTTAGCCCATGATCACTACATGGTGATTTTGGCATGTCATGTTCCTGGCATTATGTATCTGGTGGCCAAGCACTTATCTTGACCCAACCAGGTTCTCCCCATGGAGATGCCCCTTCTTTCACGAGTATTTTGGTTTCACACTTTTTAGCTCTGGGAGTAGATGTATTCAGTCAGGATTGAAGGGGTCTTTACCTATATGCCTACCCTCCGATCAGAATCCTCTCCAGAGTCTTTTCTCTTACCCAGACCACTCCTTATCATGTCCTGCTTATTGCTTCATATTGGCCTGCTTAGGCATTGTTCCCTCTGCTCTGGCTCTTACTGTAGCAACATCCCCTGTTTTTACCTCTGTCCCAGTTTCTCCTCTGACAACCACAATCACACATAATTCATTCCAACTTCCCCAAACTACATCTTCCCATGTGGCTTTTGTCCGGTCCCTTGCCTCAGTTCAGGGACTCACCCCTAGTGTAGTGTCTTTCCTTTCCCATTCCATTCAACCTTCCTCCTTGTCTGTGTACCAGAAGAGGTGGTCTACCTTTAGACCATGGTCAGTTTGTTGTGGCTTCTGTCCTTTGGTACCTCATCTTTCTCAGTTCTTTGCCTGGTTGTTTGATCAGGTTTGGTCCATGTCAGCTGTTTCTAGTTATATGGCTGCCCTGTTGATCACCTTCTAATTTTCCCATTTCCAGAAACCTTACTCCTCTTGTTATTTGCCGCCTTTTCCTTTCATCTGTCCGTTCTCCACGTCCCTTTTTTTTTTTTGCCATATTGGATCTCAATTTTGTCCTTTATGCCCTGTCCAGTTCTCCATTTGAACCCATTGCTATGTGTTCCTTGTACCATCTTTCCATGAAGTCCTCTTTCTCCTTGCTTGCAGTCATTGTCATTCCAATATTTATGCCATTGATGTTTCCCACATCCTTTACCATTCCTCTTTTGTTATCCTCTAACTTGACTGGGCCTTCCTTCCCTAGATATCTGCTGCCCAGATGGGTGGTTTGGTCTTCTTTCATATTTCCTTACCTTCCATTTCCCACTTGTATTCCCATTTAGTTCCGGATAGACTTCTTTGTCTGGTTTGTTCCCTGAAATATTATGTGGCTTGTACTTCCTCCTTTCATATAATCATTCCTGTCTATTTGTTCCAAGGATTTACTCTGTGTCTCGTGATATGTCCCCTATTGCACTCACTGGTTGATGTCATCAACTCATAAGACTGGCATATTCTGACTTGTCCATGGGAGGTCGCTGTTATCTGTACAGTATTTCTTCGTACCTAATTTATCATCTATCTATGTCTTTAGCTGCTTGCTTTGCCAGCCTTTGGAGGAGATTGTTCAGGTTGATATGTGGACAACTCCCAATACATTCGTCCAACATTATCTGCACGAACTGGCTGTGTCTTCCTTAGACAGGTATAGTCTTCCAACTTTGGTGATTCTACACATGTCTGTTCGCCTTTGACCAAGGTAAGTCAACATATTACTTTTCCTATATATTTATAGGTGATACATATTGTATTTCAGGATCCCACCTAGTGGTGGGTGTTGCCTGGTCAGGTATGCTTCATATTATATTTGCACTAGATGTAATTCTACAATGCTCACTGTTAAGATGGAGTGTTTCTGTAAGGCCACTGGCAGCTTGTCTGGTGATATGTGTATCTACAGTTTTTTTTTCAAATGTTACTAGTTTAATTTATGAAGGACTGTCACTCATGGACCTCATGAGTAAAGTAGACGGGGAGATCTGCCCATCCCTACTGACCCATGATTCCTACAATTGGTGTCTATCTGCTTTTTAAGATAAGGAATCATAGACACCCATGGCACTGTCTCTGGTGTATTGTTCCTCCAGACTCCCCAACATGTATTTCCCCCTCATCTCTTCTAGTGGAGCACAGGAGTCCTTACCATTTCTGGTTCTCAGTCACTGGAGTGATAGACCATGGAAGTCTCCTCCTAAGTGGGTTTTTAAAAACAAAATAAAACTTTCTAGCCTATGTGTACCCACTTGACAGGAAGAGGGCCATAGTTGTTAAAATAACTACAGTACTGAACAATGAATTACACAATAATATTCAGTATTCAAGGTGCTTCCCCTGGATGTTTTTGCCTGAGCAAACCACACTTATTGATCTCAAATTCTTATGCAAGGTGCTTCCACTTGATGTTTTTGCCCAGATGGACCACACTTGTTCAATCTGATGTATCCCAAGGTGCTTCCCTTGGATGTTTTTTTGCCCAGGCTGAGTGTACTTGGCCTATTCAAATAGGTTTTATATACTCTTACATGCACTTCATTTAAGCCATTGGCTTCATGTTCATTATATCATCTTTTGCTCAAGAAATATCATTTTCCTTCTCACCTGAGATTGCTGTCATTCAGATGTATATGCCATCAATGTTTCTTGCACTCTCTTTCACCATACTTACTTCCTCCTCTACCCAGACTGGGTCTTTTTTCTTAAGACTTCAGCTGCTTGGGTGGGTGAACGTTCTTTCACATTTTATCACATCAGGTTTGTCAACTGTCTCACTCCTGCATCTCATTTTTGCTGACTCTTGGACAAGATCCTACAGGCTTACATATGGATGAATCCCCACATGTTTTTCTCCCATTATCTTCATTACCTGGCTGTTTTGTCTCGTGCAGGATTTTGACTCCCTCAAGTTGCTGTTCTTCATTAAAACTACACACACACTGTCTTTGAGAAGGGTAAGTACATTTTTTTTTACATGACACTCTTCCCTCTTATAGGATCCCGTCAGGTGGCTGGTGTTGCCTCCCAGGGTATGCTTATTTCCCAAAATCTGCACCAGGCCTGGGGTAATAGAAAGTGCTCAACCTATCTGCTCTGGATCTACTAGTGCCCACTGTTGAGATGGGGTGTTCTGCAAGACCCCTCATGGTATTAAAATTACTAAATTGCCCAATCCAGACCATACCTTCCATGAACTAACATGGTAAAAGCCTATACCAGGAAAGTGACTGCCCACTTGTTTGCCAATTTTTAAATATAAGATTTCACAGTCACCCATTGCATTGTCTCCAGTAAAATACCTTTTCAGCAATCATCAAATGGAGGTCTCCCCAGCAAGAATTCTCCTACCCCCCTTCATCAAGTGGAGCACAGGAGACCCTTATCACTTACCAGTTCCTAGCTGATGAGGTGGTGGACCTTGGAAAATTTCTTACTGACTATGTATAGCACGATTCAGTGGAAAGTAGGGTGATGGTGGCACTGTTTGTGTAGTGTGGATCACCCTTCAAACAGCAAATGTGCCCTCCTTCTGCAGCAGGACGGGTTCATCATCCCTGCCTTTGTCTGCCCAGTTGAGTCGATGTCAGACATACACCATACGGTCTAATCATGCCCTAACCACATTACACTTCTTAGTTTTAAAGATAATCATATATTTTTAAATGTTAAAACAAATGAACCAAAACCTCACATGATATCTTTCATAGGATTATAAATATAATACAGTATCTATTCAGAATTTATAGGGAACTTTGAGAAATCCTCATAAACATGCTGCTTGTGTGAAAAGTTGACTGTACAATAATGCTAATTGAATTTAGCAATTTACACAAAAAACACATCAACTATGGTTATTGGAATAGCAGTTAGAATATATTATTATAAAATTTTGTAATATGAAGTATTTGTCATGATTATGACAAACTAAAATTTAAATTACATTCTAAATTCAAATGTGATTATACTAAATATTGTATACCAGTTAACCCTCTCACTATGGGCATTTCTTTCTGCACTTGTCACGAGGTTTTAGTGAGTAACATTCAAAATTTAGTTAACTCTTTCACTGCAGCTAGGACATATATTTCCCAGTCACCTGGAAATGAATGTCTCAAATAAACTTTGCATCAAAACATTTCTAATTATCTAAATTTTAATATTTTATAAGTTTTAATTTCTTAATTTTAAAGGACAATATCCTCAATATCCCTTAGTACGAGAATTGTGATATTTGCTCTCTAGGTATCCCCCTCTTCTCTAATTTATTTACACACTACCATTTTAGGTCCAGGTTGTCAGTTTACTGTCATAAGGGATAATTATCTTGTTTATGGCAAGATATATGGTTCAAAGATGTAGACTTAGCTCTGAAATTCTAAAAGCTTTTCATTGTTGAGTTTGAACTTATTCTATCAAATGAACAGGACTTAAAATTTCTAAATGTTCTTTGCACATTACAGAGCATACATCACATATCTATAATTTTTCATGCTTCCAGCTTCCATGTGACTCATTGCACATGCATTAGGGGATCTTGCTTTACTGCCATAGTATAATTTCTTTGTTGACAATCATTTCATTCACATTGTGAGATCTTTTTTTCCATGATTGATTGTGAGGTTTAAGTTACTTTTGAAGCTAAACTTCTGCTTCTGTTGAAGCTTTGTTTTAGTAATCTTCCCCAGGTTAGTAGAGAATTCCTGTCTCTGTATTGACAGCATTTATTGATCAACGTATTTACAACATTTATACCATGTCTTTTGGGAGTGTCCTTGGTAAGTATCAAGGTTTCTTGGATTGATCAGTACCCTTTTTCTTCTTCTATTCATGAACAAGCCAGGTCTTTTGCTAAGGCTTTTTCAAAACCTTTGTTTGAGGATCAGGATTTACTAGTCAGTCTTAGTTTTGTTGAAATTATTTCCCTATTTTCCCATGGTATGTAACATTTTAAATATTGAACCTGTTTCTATTATGCTTGGGGGATCCAATGTGTTGGTACAAGATACCATTTAGGAATACTTATTTCTTCTCCTGACATTCAGGTTGCAGCTAATTCTTTTAGACACTTGTCAATGATTTTTTAAGTCACACTTTTCTTATTCTTATAGCTTCTTAACATGGTCATCTGTTTATTTATTTATCAACTGAAACTTTAGCTCTTAGCCTCAGGTCTAATGTTTCTTGTTCCTTTCATGTTGTAAAGTGGCGATGTAATTGAGGTGGGGCATCTCTACCCAGACAATGAATTTCCTTAAAATTCCTTCATCTTTTGGGAGGGGCTGTTTGGGACCATGTGTTTATTTGTAAAATCTTTGGCTTTGAGACCACTGAGCTCAACAGGTTCTTCAATTTGGTTTTTATATCACTTCTGTCAACCTCTTGCCCTTTTGGATCTTACAGGTTCCTTCATAAAGGAATGATGAAAGTGGATATCAAGATGAGTAGTTATACATTCTAATTCACAAGTCTTCTAATTTTTTCTTTGTTATGTAAGTTGGGCAGTTTGTTTATCAGTATAAAGCTCTCTCTTTTGGGCTGGTTTTAGTTTCCTGTGTCTTTACATGTAGGAAAAGCTTTTGCTGTTCTTCTACCCACAATATATCAATTTTCCTCATTACATGGATGATTGGATTGTACTAGCTCAGTTGTTGACTGCCACTCATTGGATAGCCTAGTTTGTTTTCTCTCTGTGATGGATTGTTCAGGTCTCAGCCTGCGCCTACCCAATATCTTGTACTTCTTAGATCTTTCCTGCTCAGCCATGATTTCCACAGATGGATTCTCTTCTGTTACTGTCTTGGAAATGTCTTCCCAGGCAGCCTCAAACATCCATCCTTCACAATGATGTTTATCATCTGCAGCTTCATGGCTGGCTATAATGCAGTTCTTTGGAAGAGAACCAGGTTCTCTTCTGAGATAGCTCATATGTTGTCATATTCTTGCTGATTTTTCTTCCGTATCTTGTTGGACTGTTTCTCTTGGTTGGTGCCTGCAGAATTTGGTTGCTTGTTTTTAGCCAATCTTATACAGATGGCCTTCTTTTTTATGTACTTATTTCCATACCAAGGCTTGTCTTCTTAGCCATTTTCCATTATCATGGAACTTGTATGCCTTCTTGTATGTATCCTTCTTGTTTATTTTGATGAGTCTGAATACCTGTTTCCAGATTACACTCATGACATTTGCCATTTGGCTATATCTTTGGCCTGCTGGTCTCAGTACCTTTTAGAAGACATCTGGCAGGCCAACATGTGAACAAAATCAAATAGTTTTGTGTTATTTTAACATCGTTGTATAGCTCTCATTTCAGTTTGGTATTCTATTTGCTACCTGCAATTATTCTCCATGCTTGATGGAATCTGTAATTGGTGAGTTTTTGTAATTGTGTCTCTTCCACCCAGTATCTGTTATTATTATCAAAGTGTATGAGTTTATGCATGTTTCATTTCTTGCTCACATTAACCCTCTGTTAGTGACGTTGGAACATTGGACTAACACTGTTTCTGGAAAGTTATACAAAGTAATATTTACTGTAACTCTGTATATCTTCACAAAATTTGCCAAGCTTTCAGTAAGCATTATAGGTCTGTTGTATATGAAAAAAGCAATTTTTTTTTTGAGTAAAGTATTTCTACTAAAGACTTGCATCTGTTAATTTATGACACCTTTATTGAGTCAGTCTGAGTGATTTTCATGCTAAGAATAAAAATACTTCTTTTCCTGTTAAAGTTTTCATATTTCCTTTGCAAAGCTTCTAGAAACTCCTAACTGAATATCAAAAGTTTTTTGGGTAAAACTTTATATCTTATCTTTTTTATTTTCTTTAACCTAACCCTAACTGTAGTAACGTGTTCAATCTACAGAGGAGAAAAAAAAGGAAATCAGTATGTGTATATATATATATATACTTCTAGAATAACAGCACATTGTAACAGACAAGTGCAATTATTTGTTGAAATAGCTTCAGCTTTCTAACTTCTTCACACATCTGCTTGTATTTAATTTTATTACATCACAATGCCCTTTAGACCCTATGTAAGTAGGTAACAGGCAGTTAACTACAGCAAAATAAATTGGTGTAAACAGTTGATCATGTTACAATCACATGACTCAGCTCAGCTGGTCTTGTGAAATGCTTTATTTATTTTTTTCCATTTATCATTTGTTATCTAGCCTAATAATTTTCTCATTTTTTCCACATTTTCGTTACTTTACTTGAAAAAAAACATATAACAATAAATAGAAAGTGTAAAAAAATAAGAGATTTTGGACTTCAGTTAAAGTTAAAGCCTATTTCAGTAATTTGTGCTCTAGAGTGTACTTTCTTATCACTTAGTTTTTTTTTTTTTTTACACTATGTTAATTTTGCCCAAAATCTTTAATTTTCCTTTTTAACCCCTATCATGTATTTCACACGATCTTGTAACCACCATGGTGGTACATATACTATGGAATTGGACAAGCTTTTAGTAAACATTAAAAGTCTTTTGTAAAAATCACAATTTTTAATTAGGTATTTTTAACTGAAGTTTTGCCCATAATTATATGGTGTCAGAGTGTTGACTGTTCCAAGTGCAAAGTGATTTTCATGTTAAGATTTAAAAATACTTTTTTTAATCTGAAAATTTTAATTTGTATAACCCATAAAACCTGCAAAATAAATGTCTAAATGTTTTTTGGTTTTTTTTCTCTTTAGAAGAAATTCATATTTTATCTGTTATTTTTCTATACTATAACTATACAGGGTTGGTTGATTTGACTGACCTCCTAACCAACATAAAAAAGGGGAAATAATTCTAAAAGTAAACCACAATTGTTTATCCTAAATAGTTTAAAGCTTGTAACAGTATACATCTATTTATGCTTAATGTTATTGTTTTTATTGCCTTTTGAACCATGTCTAACTAATGTTTCTGCCATAACAGTTGTAAATCACTTGGCGAACATGTAGCTCAAGTTACCCTATTGAAAACACAAGCTACTTGCAAGCATACTTCATGAAGAATTATTATTATTTATCTTAACTAATTTAACCTAACAAGTTTATAATTTTTACATTTTTTAAATTACTTGTATAATAATAATAAATAAAGAATATACATGAAAAATAAGAAATATAGTACATACCTGGATCTTCTTTTTTTCTTTGCTGTCTATTGTCGATGAAACTTAAGTCTACTTTTTTTATACTAGTGGTAGCACTACACTAACTAATTTTTTATTTAATTAAATACTGTACCTAAGAACATAGAATAATAACATCTAAAAAAGCAGACAATGTTCTATAATATTATAATTTTTCTGGCTTCCTAACTATGCGATACGAGCCCTTAAGCTAAGTTCATGGATGTGTTTCTTGTGAAAATAAAGCTGGAAATGGAAGTGAAATAGACAATTCTGTGTACAGAATAAATTGCATCATTTGATTATTAAGACTTTGACTTTCCATATAGTATTAAATGTCAGAGAGGATGTGACAGGTGAGTGTGGAAAGAGGGGTCTGATTTTCTAGTTTATGGCTCTGTAACCAAATAAGATTGAAGAATATGAAAATTATGCTTTGCCTGAGTAATAAATATGTTATAATGAGTAATTTACTTTAAATTCTGTACTTCTTGGAGGCATGGTAAATAAACTAGAGGGAAGACCTAAAGAGCAGATGTCATTGTAGGGGAGATTGTTTTATATATATATCCTTATAAAATTAAGAACTTAAAACTTAGCTAATAAGTTAAATTTTAATACTATATATGTTTTGATGCAAAGTTTATTCATATGCATTGATAAGAAAGTAGCTTAATTACATTTTTGAATGTAACTCTGTAAAAGGTTGTGACATGAACATTTTGACCTACCCAATGTGAAAGGGTTAATTATCCATTTTAGAAAACAAAAAATATATGCAGCAATAGAATATAATATACTATAATTTAACAGGCTTTTTAACTTGCTTATAAATAGGTTAAAATGTTATTTTAGCTACTCAAAGCTGAACATCATGATCACAAACAATGAAACTGGGACCGAATATGTACTTACAAGCGAAATAACATTATTGGGATTCTTGTAAGGAAAAACTGCTGTTTCTGTTAGTTATATATAAAATGTGATATCATTGTCAGAAGGAATTATTGACATTTTTTTGAAAGATAAAATTATATGGAAGGAGCATGTCACGTGGGTGTGAATTTAAATTTTTTTTTTAATATTTCAGTTAAGCATGAAGGTTTGAGGTTTTAAGTTTAACTTTAAATGTCTGTAGTATGTATTTCTCATTAGCTGGGCTTTAGATTTGGGATGCAGAGGTGCAATGTGACATATAGAAATAAAGATTTGGAATTTATTTAAATGTTTCCTCCCAAAATTAAGAAATTAAAACATAGATTATATAAAAATTTGAATTGTAAACTATGTTTTGGTGAGAAGCTTATTGATATACATTGATAATAAAAGTGTTTAATTAAATTTTGAATGAACTCTCTAAAGGGTATTGACATGTGCTCTTTGACCCAGCCATTGACATAGGGTTAAATACAGCCTCTCATTGTGTAGAGAGTTTCTGTATTGATATAGATTTATCCACTCAGGACTGTCCTGTTCCTAACTTATGTGTTTGTCCATGACACCATTTCATCCTCTGGGTTGGTTCTCTAAGGAAGGGTGATACCTTTTTCCTGCCCTGTAGCTTGTAGTTCATTGGTTCCCACCTCCTTTACAATGTGGGTTTTGTGGCCTTCGGCATTTTAGAGGTAAGTCTTCCCAATTTGGATTTTACATTTGTAGAAATAAAATAATTTGAAACAAGTACTTGGCTCTCAAATACTTTCCCTCACACCTCCCTACTTTTCATCACGACTACAACTCTCAAATAAATCTAAATTATGGTTGGAAAGCAAAGCTTTGAAAGATACTGTAAAGCATGTGCAATACGTCATGTGGGAGAGTGGAGGATTATGGGTAAGTGACACATGTTCTATTGCGTGTAAAAGACATTCAGAAATTTTGAGTTGCATGTTTTGTTGACAGCATGAGTTGAAACTCAAAAAGGAAAGGAAAGTGTTTCAAAAGTAAGTGCCTTTTTGAAATTCATTTCAATTCTAAAAATGTAACAATATATATATGTAGAGAGAGAGGGATAAAATTTTTCTTTCAGTGTTTTTTTATTTTATTTCAAATCAAATTTCCACCCAATTTAAATAGCAAATAAGTTATCATTAAATAATTAAAAAATCACACTTGTTTAAAACATCTATTTACAATTAAAAGGAATACAATGTTAAATAGTTATTAAAGACAGGAGCCCTGAAGATGGTGTCATAGATGCCAAAACATATGTAAAGTCCCTGTTTTTAGTAACTGTTTATTGTGTAAGATTTTAACATTGTATTCTTTTTAATTGTAAATAGAAGTTATCATTACTTACAATCTATATTTTTTGTTGAAAAAGAAACTGAATAGCTGATATTGCATTTTGACAGTTTTTAATCAGTGTTTTTCACTTTAAATTTCATGTTTTAGTTTTGTTTCCAGATTACTATAAAAATTTGTTTTTGTTACTTAAGGCATATCATTAAGAGCCATTTCTGTTATTTTTTCATCTAAACTTATAAGGATATAAAGAAGATGAAGTTTCATACATCATTCACTTACAGTACTAAAATATACTTTTGTTTATGATGAGAATTTTTCTGTAAACCTTCAGGTGAGATTGAAAACATTCCTAAAATCATGGATGATGGTAATCTAGAAAATCCATCTACATCAACTAATCTTGTAGAGCATGAAGTGCAAGAAAAGACTGTGGAAGACATTCCTCTACAACAGGTGTTGTGTATTATATCAAGTTACTCATTTTTATAATAATACACCATTTCTGAGTTATTATCATAAAAATGCTATTTTAGACATATCATGCTGGTATTATTAATATTAGGCCTACATTAAGTAACAGGGTTCAATTTAACAATCCTTCAAAATGACTAAAAACTTTTTTAGACAACCAACTTAAACCCCCTTGTTGTCTGACCGATGACTACCACCCTGGAATAGACCCTTACTCAAAACAGCATTGCAGTCTACTGTATACTTATCCATGCCTACACTACACACGTAATGTTGACTCCGATTTTTTTTTAAAAAATGGTAATTTGTACATGAGAAATGTTTCTACAATCCATCAAAAGGAGCTGAAAACGTTAGGAAAAGTTTGGTTTCGTGATTGGCTGATAATGCTGTTTTAGTCACAAACTTTCTGTAGTGTCAAGCTGTGCTTCTGTGCTGCTTTATACATGTAAATTTTCTATGGAGCTCACCTGAACAGGAATGGCATTGTATGGTAACAGAGTACAGTGTATACAGCTCAGTTAGTTTTATATCACCACACTGTATTGCAGAATGTTTGTATGCATTTTATATATATATATATAGGGGGGG
>NW_013668423.1:84514-130070 GCF_000517525.1 Limulus polyphemus | reverse complement strand
CAGAGAAGATAATTTGGGGCAGAATAAATGAACATCCCCAAGGAATCCCGATGCTTGTGGAAGCAGTGGAAGACCCATCCAGGCCAGCAGATGTGAAGATTGGAAGGTCACTTGTAGCAGGTCATTAAGTAGTACCCATAAAATTGTGGCAGTTATTTATAATATTTTAGTTAATAAATGTTTCTTAGCTTCATGTAATGTGCACTATGCATTTATACTTGCACTTGTTTTTCTCACTTAAGCCATGAATCATTTGGGTATTAACTTTCTCCATGTTAAACATCACTTTCAAGCCTTTTAAAAAAAGTGTGTGTATGTGTCTATATATATATATATATATATGTATGTATGTATGTATGTATATATATTTATTTATTTGTAGTCTTGAATAAATTAATCTTGAAGTTTTTCTTGAAATATGTTATTGATTCTTATTAACTGTGACAAGAACTATGCAGTAATAGCATTTTGTAGAGTAACATGGAAATTTACAGTGTTAATTACTTTTAGCCATGCTTTCTCTGTTTACTGTACAAAATTTGGGTTTTTTCTCAGTTACTAAACTGCATGATCTTACGAGTTTAATGCCAGCTGAAGAGCGTGTCAGAAATGTATGTGAACTTTAGCTACCTCAGGTAACCAACTAACTTGAGCACCGGTGATTTTTAGCAAATTTAATCTGTCAAGGATCTTTACTTCTGATATTGGTTATAGCTGGGTGACAAAACTGATTAGTCAATATAATTGATTATTCAAAATTATGATGAAATTGATTGTCACATAAGTAATCAACTAATCAAAATTAGTTTCCAGTTCTTATTGTTTTCAATTATTACAACTGTCCAAATAATTTAAATATTGCCATTATGATTTTTCATTATTTTCAGTTAGGTAAAGAGTGTTCAGCTTAACCAATTTGATTCACGTGTTACCAATTATTACTTGTTTCAATTATTCCGTCTGTCCAAATCATGTGTGAGTATAATTGATTACTTACATCTAATCGGCTAACGGCCACACTGTTAATTAATCATCAAATTCCACTCATTATCCATTTCTGACATTAGTATAAGTTTTAAAAAAAAGAGAGAAGAATATTACAGGTTTAGCAATGTCTTCGTGTGAAAATCAGTTCTACGTTGAATTAGGCCATATCCTGGAATGTTAGTACCTTGACTAGTTTATTGTTACTGTAAGTTGATAAAGTATTCATTTATGGAAAGGTTGACATTTCTACATTTTGCAAACCAAATTTTTTTTTTCCTGAAGAAAAATCTATATATTTTGGCAAAAACGTTTGCTGCAAATGTTTTAAAAAGTTAATCTGAAAATTTTCTACATGGCAAATCACTAATGTCTAGAAGACTTTGATGAGGCTATTTTGTTTGTTTTTAAAATATTCGGTAATCTCCTATTGACCTTGTGTAAATCAAATCAATTGATAATCAAATAATTAAAAACATATTTTACTGTTATTGATAATGGTAATAATATTTTTATTTAAAGCATATCACAATTGCAGTTAAGAATAATTAAGTAGCCAGTTAGCCAATTTATTTATATAGATGGTTTGAATACCATAAACATGAAAAAATAATCAAGAAATAAGGATTTGAGTCATCAGAATATTTTGCCGTTACCTATCATACTCAATAAAACTACCTAAGCTTATTTAATGTCTCCTCATCAAAGACAACTTTGGAAGCTTTCAAAGAGACATAATTTACCGCATACATTCACAAAATTTCTTTGATTCTTAATATCTTATCACTTGAAGTAGTTGTCATCATCCGACAAGTAAGCCTAGGAGCTGTCTGTGTAGAAATATCTTCACCTACTCCTGTTTTCATAGACTCTCTGCTCATATATCTCACTCAGCATGGTTCCCCTATGCAACACTGCCTCTCCTGTGTTGTATATCCATCATTTTAAAGAATGCCAGGTAGTCTCTTTCCTTTTGACTTCCACAGGAATCACTTTGAGACATTCTTTTCTCCTCATTTCACCTCAGTTGGCCATAGCATCTCAGCTGCACTTCCTAAGTGACTATCAGCACATTCTTCACACTCAGATCTGATCTAATATTATCATTTCCTATTCTGTCTCTGAGTGTGACACCTCTGCTAAGGTAGAGGACTCTCACCTCGAATGTTTGGTCTTTTCAGTTTTTTAGCATTTAAGGTCCATGACCCATTTCCATACAGCAGTAGAGGTCAGAATATGGTGGTATATATGGTAACCCTAACTTTATGTGGTCTGTTTCTACCTTAGCAACAAGTAAAGCATGATTTGTTTCTGCTGAACTGCCTTATTCTTTCATTTATTGCATGCTTTTTATCTGCCCCTTGGTTAAAGGGGGACTCCTAGGTGTTTGAAGTCATCTGTCTGCTTTAACTTTGTCGCTACTTGCTTGGTTGATTACACCAACCCAAAGTGACCACCGAAGTTTCCATGCTATTACTAACATGTTTTGTATATCTTTACAAAACTTTTCAAGCCTTTCGTAGACAAAAAAAATTAGTTTTTAATGAAGTATTTTGACTAAAAACTTGTCTGTGAATATATGGAGTCAGTGTTGATTGCTCTGAGTGCAAAGTGATTTCATGTTAAGATTAAAAATACTTTTTTCATCTGAAAATTTTCACTTTTCATTTGCATAATTTCTAAAACCTCTTAAATATATATCTTTTTTTTTTGTTGTTGTTTCAGAAAAACCTAATATTTAATGTTATTTTCTCTATGCCAACACTATATGGGATTGGTCAATTTGATAGACATCATTACAAGCATAAAATTTTATATTATTGACCACAAAGTTCCAAAGTACTTCTCCTGAGAGTTTCCACTTCTAACCTTTTCACATCTATTTCCTATATTTATTTTACTGTTAGCAGCTGAAGTACAAACCTGAATCACTGCTCCTGCCATTGGACATGATACCCTAATGTGACACCATCAGTAGCAAATAAGCTTGTGAGACACAATTACCAGAACTTACTTAAAGAGTTTTATCATATTCCAGACTCCAAGAACACAGTGAGAGAGGACTTATTGGTTTGTTTATAGTACAGTAGGTGCAATGAGAATTGTCGGAAGTAATAAATAGGGAAAAAATTAAAATTTTAACATAAAGTAAGGAAGGAGAAAGTAAGAATTGCTATAAGAATTATTCAAAGCAAAATAAATACTGCAATAGAAAGTCCACAAACAAACAAAATGATACTAGTTGGATAGATTTTAAAATGATTTTCAATACCTAGTATCACTTTACTTGTTTGTGGACTTTTTATTGCACCATTTATTTTGTTGTGGATACTTCTTATTGCAATTCTACAAATAACCAATGATCCCTACTTTCTGTTAAAATTGTAATTTTCTTTCCTATTTATTTGTTCAGTTTTTATATATCCATCTGTAAACTTTCAGTATAGCTATAACTTTTGCAAGTATTAAAACCACAATCACAAATTTATATAATGTAATCCTTACTTTTGCCTACAGATGAGTGTATAAAGCTGCCAAAGAAGGGATTAAATATTATAAATTTGTGATTGTGGTTTTAATTCATATTTCATTATTTTTTATAACTGGATTCCCGCCTACTTTATTTTAAAATTCATAATTTTTTTAATACTCTTGTTTGTTTACTTTTTTATGGTATACCTACCTGTAATAAAGTACATACTTTACCATTAGAAACTGTATAAACTGTTGTGATGTCAATTTTTTGACATACAATGATAATAGAACTGTTTAATTAAATTTTGAAAATAACTAAAATGTCATAACATGCTCCCTTTGACCTGTCTGTTAATTAAGAGTGGATTAATGGGAAAGAGTTCCATATGGCACCCCCACCCAAAAATTGTAGAATTGCCTGGATAAAAAAAGATTCTGAAAAGGGTTTATTTTAAGGGGCGTATTAGAAAAATTGGGGCATGGCTTTGACAAGCATTTGTGTGAATACATGTGGAGAACATTATATTCTGATAAAAGTAGCCTTTTTGATGCCTTTATATAAGACATTTGTAAAGTTTATCCCCAAGAAGATTGTACATCTAATTAATGAAGTAAGTGGTATAATAATGTATTAAAATTATCAGATCATACTATTAATATGATTTATTAATTCATAAATATTACTTTGATGAATTTTTTTTAAAATTGAGTGGGGGTGCCATATGGAACTCTTACCGATTAATGCTGTCCCATTTGCCATAAGACGTGTTTGCTTGGTATACGTGACAATACTATTATTTCTGAGTTCAAGACATTTAGCTTCAAGCCACATCCTTAAATTGCAACATGTATCTGTAATACCTGTAACTCTTCCTCAGTAAATATAACAATACTTGAAGTGCTTCCCAGAAAACCGAAATCTTGGACAATAGGAAGAAAGTCACAGTTTTGTCAACATTATATGGATTATATGGAGTGTTCTGTTCATGCTGTTTAATTCTTTAACTGAAGCAACAAATTGTAGAGCCCACATAGCCATGGTTACACTGTGAACATTTAAATTTATAGATGATGCAAAAGCATTGCATTTTTCAGAAAACTGTCTTTAAATTTAAGGTAGTTATTACATAAGCAAATTATCAGCTTAAAAACAATTGTAAGTTGAATTTGAGGGCAAATGTTACTATTCTAATCATTTTTTCTTTGATTATATAAAACATATTTCCCTGTATACAGTAAAACACTAAACTGTTGTAGTTGAGGAACAGTTGTTAATTTTAGAGTTATATAAACCTCTAAATACTTCTGAATAGTATTATCAATCAAATAAATAAATAAGAAAACTATTTCATTATAAAAATTTCTTTACATTTGCCACGTCTTCATGAAATTGAAAAGAAAAAAAAGGTTTAATAGCCCAGTGTACTAAAATATGAATTAAGTTATTTTTAAACTATCAATATAGAAATCGTGATTTATGGTAACATTTGCTTTCAAACAACTTTCCTAAATTAACTGTTTTAGTATCCAAATATGGTAAAGTGTATGTGATTTGTTTTTCAACTGTAAGTTTATTAACATGTTGATTATTTAAAAATAATAAAATCCAGAGGAAGTCCCTGGTTTGTATCAATCATAAACCTTTGCATGACTTCAATTGTATATATCACTAAGTGTTTATTTGTGTTTTTCTAATATCTTATTAAGTTAGTATTTTTGTACCTCAGAAATTTCAAAGAATATCGATGGAAAAGGCAAATAAACCTAGACAGAGAAGGCCATATGTTCCAGCCCCTCGAAGTGGAAGTCATGCGTTGATGTTAGCACTTCACAAAGCACAGGTGGGTTTCTTGTTTCAAAGTAAAATTCCCTCCAAATTAAATTTGTGTTTAACAAATGAAAATTGCTTGTTTTTTCATAAAATACTACGATTGAACTAGAACCGTGCATATCAGCTTCCATGATAAGAACTTGATAATATAAATACTGTGGTTAATTCTGTTTTAATATCATATGTAAACATTAGTTTTTTTGGGCTTTATTATAAAGTACTTTTAACATTTTCAATTTCATATTTTAAATAGAATGAATTTCTTACAGTGATTTTTATAATGTAAAAGGCATGATTGGTACTTAACACATCATTCACACATCCTTATCACTAATGTGGCTTTTATTAAATATTACAACCAGTTTTAGATTATTATAACATAAAGAAGTACAATTTATTATTCATCTGGCTGAAAACGTGAGAAAGAGACTAAAATATTTGGATTTACTCCAATTAAAAAAATGTTTAAAAAGCCTTTGAGATGGCACTGTGGTCTTAAAGAGTAGCTGAGCTCAGACAGCAGATGGCACTATAGACAAGTTCAGAAAACATAAGACACTATATCCTTATACTTTAGCTGATATTAGAGATGCAGCATAGATGCTACTTTATCTTTCCAAGGTTCTTACAATATCTGTTGTTGTATCTTTATGAAGTAAATGAGCTCAGACAATAGATGGCATTATATCTTTACAGCACAACTGAGTTCAAATAAGATATTTTACTATATCTATACTCCATATCTTTATAAGGGAGTATGGAGTATGATGTTACATAAAGCAAAAATTTGGAAGTTTTTTGTTTCCTTTCTAGAAGTTCAAATTTTATCTTTTATGACTACTGGCTACGTATGTGATCCCTTGAAAAAATTTAGAAAATCACCAGAAAGATAACACGTTTTAGAGAATTGCATGATGATTTATTAGATGAAATTTAATAATTTTATAAACCTCAAAATATTCTTTGTATGTCTGTGTGGAATTTTTGCTACTGTGGGTTAGTCTCAAACTGAATGTAAAGAAGTCAAAATAGCATGTAAATAAACTTGTGAGCTATATGAATTGTCAAAAACATAGACATACCTCAAAAGAGACAAGCAGTTTAGAATATTTCAAATTACATCTTTCTCTGTGCTCACACAAACAAAAAGTTTCCTCAGTAATAAGCAAAACAGAAATACCTTTATTTAATTATGTGTGTTTTAAAGAGTCTGATCATTATAGTAGGAAGTGATGGGGCCATGTGCTACAATATGAACATATGAAAGGCCAAATGCTTGTAAGTGCAGCTGACTAATTTGAGTCTTTTTTTATCTAATCTAATCTAACAGATATACATTTACTGCATAATGTAAAACACTATTAGAATATAACATTAACTACTGGATAGGATAAAGTTTTTCTTTCTTTAAACCTTTCTGGACCAAAGGATGTTCACATCACTTCAAATATGCACCTGAAACTTGTATTTCAGGATTTAATTCAAAAGTATAATTCTCTTTTTTGGTTGCAAATATTTTAGAATCAATATTTTTAACATTGTATAATGTTTATATGTTTTATATAATGAAAATACTTCAAAAATGCTCAAACTTTCACCCCTTTTGTGTCTGAACTTAAACATCACTTTTCTACTTTTCTAATAATTTTTTTTTGCTGGTTTCTAAGCTTATATTTACTTTTTGCAATCAAATTTTAAGATTTTTTTTTGTTTAGATTGGCATTTATATTATGTTTCTATGCCTTTTTATTTGTTCAACTGTGAATTTATTGTTTGAATTTTATTTTGTAGTACCTTTCAGAAGTATCTTGACAAATCTGATGGAATATCAACTTTGAAAGCTAATAATCTTCAGAAAGGGGAGGTTTTAAAGTTTAATATTCTATAGTGAAGAATACATTAATTCCATGTGAAAATGAGTTATGTCTCAGACACAGTAGAAAGTTATGAAATACTTTTTCATTACTGTAGAAGCCTTGGACATTTTTTAAAGTTTCTGATGGTCTTTTTTTTTACTTCTTGACAATGTTTTTGTTGTGTTTGAATGCTAAAGAAATACTCTTCTATAACATTTTGTAAGGTAAGCTAAGTCTTCAAAACATCAAAAATCCTTTTTTTATTGCATGTATATAGTTGAATATATTGTTATTCAAACAGCACATGCAAATAAAAGAACCATAATTATTATGCATAAATTTATCTTTACCAATGATATGATTGACTAACTTAATGTAACAAAAAGTGTGGCATCATCATTTTGAAAAGTGAAGTCAATGGTAACTTTATGCTTTTGCTAAAGGCATTAGCAAGCCCTGGTAGTGGGCAAGAGGGGCCTCATTTTCACTAGATATAGCAGATGTAGCTTGTTTGACTCATTATTACCTATTTTTATTTGCTTTCAATCATAAGTTCTTAAAAGAACTAATCCATTCAGTGAAACTAGTTGTAATTCTGGCTCTAAATGATAATTACTGAAGAAAGTCTAATGTTTTTGGATATGTCGTGGAAAGAATAAAATATACATATATATATCTGATTGTTAATTAAAATATATACTGAGCCTATTATGATCAGATTTTACCATCTAAGAAAACATTCCATTGAGGTGAAGGCAGGTTAATAGATTAGAAATTAATCAGCTGTGCAACATCCTGTAAAATCAAAGTAGAGAGGTATAGTTATGAGATTTATTAATTCTTGTTTTGCTATTTTTAGGTTAAAGGTGGACACAAGTTTATGAAGAAGGCAGACTTGATCAATGAAGCTCAACCTTTATGTGATGTTTCATTTACCATGGTAAGTTATCAGAAGCCCCCTCCCCACTGGCTCATCAATGATGCATGTAATGCTAAAAGCTAGGTTTTGATACCCACAGTGGGCACAGCACAGATAGCCCATTGTGTACCCTTGTACCTAACAACAAACAATCAAAAATTTACCAAGTTTTTATATTGTTGGTGTAACTTAGTAATCAAATATTTTATTTTTTATGTTTCTTTAAGAACACGAATTACTGTTAGTCTGTGAATTTAATAGGTCTAAATTCTAGATTGAAATATATTAAATTTAAGTTGATACAATAATGTAACTTTTCTACACACACACAAAGAACTTTACTGAACCTCACTATTGGTCTTCTAGCCAGATCCAGGATCTCACTATAATGCTTGGTCAAATATGAGCACATTGATTAAAAAAGGACTTGTCATTAAAGAAGGAAATCCAGCAAGGTAAGAAGGTAAAATTACATGCAGGCTGATACCGAATGTGATTTTTTACAACCTGTGTATGTATATGATTGTGTATTATTGTACAGTTTTATCTTCTTTTTTGTATTTTATTTGTAATGTATGAGCAATTTGTAATAATAGTTTACTGATATACATTAGTTACTGATTATTTATTCTCATTGACAAGTTGATCTTATGAACTGATCATATTTATTTAGACAGTGAGTTTAACATATAGTTTTTCTAAATTAATTAATTTAGATGTTACTGTGTTGTCATGTGGCCATATTATCAGAATATACAAAAAAAATATTTTTTGTGTTTTAGTGAGATATAAATACATATTAATATTTTATAATTTTCAGGTATAGCCTGACAGAAGCAGGAATGGGTCTTTCAACACAACTTCAAGGTCAACTTGAAACTCCCCAGCTGAATAATGTACCCTTTAATTCTGCTAAGTTGACCCTTCAGCAGAGTGATTCTCATTCACTGTACTATGACTCTCACAAAATTAATCTAGTTGTTGAAGCATCAAAAACAAATGGAAGTCTTAACAATTTCAAATCACTTCCAAAACGTCCATTTTTGTCAAGGTAATTTACAGCTAAGATATAAGATACACTGTAGGTGTTCTGTTACCAGCCAATCTGGTGTCTTAGGTGTTTTGGAGAAGTAGAATTGGGCCTACCTGTCACAAGCCAATTTTAATACAACATTACTTATTGTTTTCCTATTCTATAATGAATGAGTCGTATTTTTTGGACTATTTGCTGTTAAAGTTTTACAAGCCTTTTCTTCACACCATAGTAAAATGGGCTTGGTTCACATTTCACAGAATGGAGAGCATTTAGATTTGCTTATAACATGAAAAATACAACAAAGATCTTTTTTTTTGGTCATTATAGCTTCAATAATTTGCTTTGAACAACTACAGAAAAATGTTTGTTCATGTCCCTGTTACATTGACCTCTCAACTTTTAGCATTTTCTGTAATGCAAATATATTATTTTTCCTTACTTCAATTTTTTTTTTAAGTTCCATTCTTTTTTCTTTTTCAATCAAATCTTGAAGTATATACTTACTTTATGATTAAATGTTTGTTATGGATACTACCTTCCATTATCCCTTTTGTGACCGGCCATTTTGTATTCCAAGGAATCATAGGAAAATTGGTGAATTAAAGAAAATATCAAATTTTGGTTTTGATTGATGTTTTGTATATATTAATGAAGTAAGGCTCTACAGACCATATATCATTATATTCAGTGTTAAAAAAACATATTTAAGTACACCTATATAGTACCTTGGAAAAGAGATAGTGTACATACTAAATATGCCCTTAGCCTAAGAAATAATTAAAATAATGTTTGTCATGTTTCAACAATAATTTTAAAAACTTCTAAATTTTTGATTTTGGAAAATTATGATTGTGCTCTTGTAGATTGATTTTCTTGGCCTTATTAGGAAATATTTTAATCCATCCATCAGGTTAGTTAACTTGTGTTTCAGTTGGTGATTTAAAATATTCTTGTAGCTGTCTTCTGATCAGCTTGAGTTATATATCAGAACCTTGTTTCTCTTCCTTACTGAAAATGGATTTAAGTTATTCTTTTCCTGAATACTCAGATTATTCATCAAAACATTTTCAATTGTTTTCTATAGGAGACTATAGTTAGTTTACTGTGTCTTGCTTGTTTATTGTTTAACCCTTTCTCTACGTGATATCCTTTGATTTTGTTTTTTTTCGTTATCAAAGTAGAAATACTTAATACTACTTGCTAAATAGTATCTAGTTTTGGATTTAAAGCATTCTTATATAACTTAATTTAGTTTTTCTGTAATATTTTAGTGTGTGAAATTTCCAAAATTTGGTTGTGAGACTGATTTGGAAAACGTTGAAATATTTTCTTTCATCATAGAATTTAAATTTTATTTATTATTGATCAGAAAGTTTCATTTCATATATTCAGTCAGTTTCAACTTGATTTATAGTAATTAATATACTTCATTGGACACTTTATTTTTCTGATTGTGGTAATTGCCACTTTTGGCAATAAAACGTAAAAATTAACAGATTTATTAGAGACCTGTGACCTGACCTTTAATAATGACATCACCATTTGTTAGTCTAGGGAACAATATGTTTGCTAACAATACTCTTGGTCAAGATCAACTTGTATCTAATAAATGTAGTTTATTTTCAATAAGTAATAAGTTATTATTTATGTGCATTATTTGAATACAATAAACTTAACAATAATTTTCAATAAATATGGATTTAAGTCATCAAAATTTTTTACTGTCATCTACGATATTTGCTAAACCTAATTAAGCATAGCTGATGTCTCTCCATTAAAGAAAATTACACTAGCTTTGTTCATACCTACAGGGGCTTCAAGTAGTCACTTTCCCACAAAACCATAAATTGTTGCTCATACCACTTTATTTTCTCTGCACTGATATAAATAGTTTCAAATCTGCTCTATCAAATTCTATTTAAATGTTGCTTGTACTTGTTTTCAAAGCTGTGCTTCATTAGTAATTGTTCAGACCTCATGCTGTTACATTGTGAAAGGGTGGTGATCAAAGACTGTTGTAATAAAATTACTAAACTAGAAGTAAAAGCATGTGAGAAACAAGACATGGATAATTATATTCTGAAGGGATGATAGTTTTTTTAGCAAGTATAAACCAAGTTTTGGGATGGGCAGAAAAATTCTACAAAAATCTGTGTGTGTTGTTTATAGGCAAGACTCCTTGTAGCTGGTATGAAATGTCAGTTTGAAATTTTTGTCATTTGTCTTCACAAATTACACTAAATATGTGTTACAAAATTACGGAATATCAATTCTAAAGTACTTTTGATTAAGAATAGACAGAATTATGGTTATACTTAAATGAATTTTGAAATTTAACATGCAGGCATGTACATAACACTTGAAAAAGTGCTCCTTGATCATAATAGGGCTAGTGTACTGAACATTTATCTGGTAAAAAGAAGTATAAAATACAACAGTGGGTTAATTTTTCTTACTTTCAGAGTAAGTGTGATGGTTTAACTTTGATAAAGTAAACTTAACAATAATTTTCAATGAATAAGGATTTAAGTCTTGAACATTTTTTGCTGTCACTTACCATAGTTGCTAAATCTAATTAAGCATATTTATTTGGTACTGTAGCAAGTTACATTAATCTTCTCCTCCATAGCTTCTTTGCTCTTTTGTAGGTTTCTGTATTGTTATATTGATGAAAATTATTGTGAGGTGACCAGCAAGGATAAAGCCTTAGTTTTGATGGATGGTAAGCTCTTATTGTACTTTGCTGCTACTTAGCCCTTTGATTACTAATATCTGTATTACATATTTACAGTTTTTATGTTATGTTGAATTTTTTACTAAGGTGGGTAAATTTTTACAGCTTCTTACAATTGTAATTTATGAATTAATCAGTAGCCTTTTTTCACAAAACAAAATCATTTTTTTTAAATAATCAAGGGAGGTATACATATATCATGTTGGCCATATATGTCTGTTTGATATGTTGTTAGTAGGAAGGTTAATGGCAGTTCTATTGAAGTTAAAAATAATGGTTAAAATTTCAGAGTTCCATCAGCTGATTTGATGGAGTTGTTTCAGAGTTAACTGTCCATCTGTGTTAGGATACAGACTTTTAGAAATTAAATACAACTCTGATGAAAATGCTTTTAACAACATTTATTAATCTGCAAGTTTTAAGTTAAGCAAATCATACCATATGATTCTCAGGGCTTAATTTTGTTAAATTGATTTGAAAAATAATGATATTAAACTTTTTTCTTTAATGAAAAATTGAATGGTTGAAGTTTCCTTGTAGAATTTTTACATTTAACTTTTTGTTTTCATGCAGATGAGATGTCATTAGGATTTTTAATAAAGTGTGAGAAAAAAGCATTACTTGATTCAGGGAAGCGTTACAAGTTAGAAGAAAATAGGTGGGAGTTTCATATTTTTAGAAAAGTCACTCTTCAACTGATATTTTACAATGAAAACATGTCTAAAATTTTATTTAAAAAGATTACATTGTTTTTACACCAAAACCATTTAGTCTCGGCTTGATAATATTGTTTACCTCTTAATGTTTCTAATCTTCACCTGGTATTTAATTTTTTTGAAATTAATATGATAAAAACTGAAATGAAAATTAACTTTTGTATAGTTGATCAAGAACTCCAGAATATGTGATATAGATATAATTACATTTTGTTAAAAAATACATGTATTGTGACTAGATCATAATATTTATTAGCTTGCAGTTGTAAATATTATTAAAAGTTGAATTTAATATTTTGTGTGTGTGTGTGTTTTATTTTCAAATCTTTAATGATGTATCATCTAGTTTTAATTAGATAATAAGATGCTCAACTGCTGATCTTTCACTGACACACTCTGTGAAGTATGGTAATCAACAAAATAGTTATCCTTAGAAACTTAATACAGAATATTCAAACAACCTATACAGCACCACCTCTGGATGAAAGCAGAGAATAGAATCCTTTGTTTATCACAGTCATTTTAACAAGCTAGTACCAATGAAAATTTCACCTATGTTAATTTGAAGACCATATTTTGAAGACCAGCTGTATCACAACATGTTTCAACAACTATTGATAATTAAATTAAATTTGTTTTAAGGTTATCTTGATCACATACATAAAAGCAGTTTTAATCAGTTTCTGAGACGATACCTCATCTCTACACACAGATTTATCTATCTGCATCATATATCTACCAAAGAGATTTGCATGCCACTAGCCTTGAAATAACTCCCACCTAATTTCACGTGATTTAATGTGAATTGGGCAACAAACCCCTTCATCAATAGGAAGGTAACACACTCCCTTGCACAATAACTCCCCCTATACATTTGCACTTGCGTAAACTTAATTCTTCTCCTCGGCATTGCATTTATCATAAGTGTCCAATTTTCTCATCTGAATTCACCTTGTTGAGATTTGCATCATTAATGAAACTTTGAATTTTGTTCTCTTTAGCTTTTGTTTCAAAAGCTTTAATTTTATCATTCATTCTCAAAGATTGTGATTTATACTTATTCTTGTTTGAGTAACTTGGTTCCCACTTAGACCTTATTTTTACTATGGTTATAGGAGGCTCATTAGCATTCAGATCGTTGCATCCATTATTCAATGTGTTGTGGATTACCACATGGTTATTGGACCTTGTATTCACTTCCCATTAGCTGAATTTCTTTCTCATCAGGTGGGAATGATCTGTTGGAATGTGACCTTCCTTTCTCCCCATATATATATATATATTTCATCTCAGGTATATTATTTTCATTATATTTTGCCCGTGTTCTTTATTCATTTTCATTTTATTACTCCTTGACCTATATTTGTTGGGTTTTGTTTTTTCTCCTTGCTTCTCATTACAGTTTGTACTGTTTCATTTCTTTAATAACTCCTTCTCATGCCCAAATGCCTCCTCACATTTGTAATTCATTTTGTCCTGATTTGTAGACTTTCTTGCATTCCTTTTCTCAATCCCTTTCATTGATATATTTCTAGCCAGCTTGGGGATTTAGCCCCTTACCTTTATTTCTCTTCCTAGTTCCCTATTTTCGCATTTTTGCCCTTTTTCTCTGCCTTCCTGTACTCCTTTTCCTAACTCTGCCTTTTGTTTGAGAAACTTCTTGCTTCATATAGATCTCTGTAAACATTCTTTCCCTTCTCTGTTTAGCCATGTTCCACTTTTTCTGCTCTGTCTTTTGTTGTCGGGACTCATAGAATTTGGTTGTGCTCTCTACTGTACTCCTTTTGGCTTCTTTTGTTTGTCTGATTGTCTTCAGTAGAGTTCCTGTCTCCCTGATAATTGGACTGATGTAATACAGTTTCTGTCCTCGTTATCTTCTCCGATTTTTCTTCTTTCTCAGCATTGCCCTTTACTTCTTTTCCTCATTTGGTTTAGTTTTCTCCTCACCTTCCCCTTCCTGATTCCAGACCTTCCTCTTTTTCTTGTTTTCCCTCTTCCATTCATCCAATTTGTCATGCTTCTTGTCAGTGACTATCACACATATATAATCCTGTGGGTACTTATCTGTTTTCCTGCTGTTGGTCTTGGTTTCTGCCGACAGTCGTTTTTATTTTCTTCACTTTGGTTCTTTGCTTCTCTTCCTTCCAATCCTGTTTATGGTATTTTACACCCAGTCTGTGGAACCATGGTTGGTGTGTCGAGATGAGCATGCACAATACAAAACCATGGTGTATCACTAATGTTCTAGACTCCTGCAGCTGGAGTCTGTCCCTTAGAGTCTGGCAATAGAGTTGAGGTGTACACATGGATATTTATTACATGTACCCTTCTTCCACAGCTGGAGTTTACTCCATAGAGTTTGATGGTAGAGTTGAGGTGAGCACACAATGTATAGTCTGAATATACCCCAACCATGCATCACGTATTAGTTGTCTGACAACTTGTGTGCAACTACTTAGATGGTCATGTTCCTATTCCACCCATATCTGCAACACAAATTGGCTTTTTTCCCTCTTCCTTTTAGTTTTAAGTGGACGAAGAGTATGCTTTGGATGGATGAGATACAGTCTCTCACAGGTCAGGTGTGTCCCTATGTAGCCCTTGCCTTCAGGTGTCACACCTCATGTACTTCCTTCAGGCACTTTCTGAAAGGAACTCACCTAGGTAAAATTTGCATTACCCCCTTCACCAATTCATCATGGGATTGTAGCTAAATTTGTGTACAGAGGTGAGGTATCATCTCGGAAGTTCACATTTTCCTTCTCTGAAAATGTATTTCTGATAGATACTCACTTCAGCACACCTTTTCACCCATCCTTTCCACTTACATTGTACATGAGTGCAACTACTTAAGAGGAGAAGTTGTGTGTGAATGAGTGTTGCCCTCCTATTGGTGGAGAGCTTGGGTGCATGATTATGTCACCATATTATAGTGCAATTCAGGTTAGATCACTCAGATTATGTGTAAGTTGACTCGAGGCTAGTGGTATGGCAATCTCTTTTCCAGATGTGCGAGCAAGATAACTAAATCTGTATGAAGAGGTGAATATGCATCAGAAATACATTTTTAGGTAAGAAAAATGTCAACTTTCAAACTTAGCATAAATAAAATCATACAGCTTATAAAATACCCACCCACATACCAAATTTTAGCTTGTTAACCATAACAGTTTTATATATGTAACATAATAATATTTTAAAACAACTTTCTAATCAGCTTTCTTTAGAAATATTGTACTTCTCTTCAAACATTTTCTGTTTTATACTATAATGAAACTAAATGACTTCAAAATTTTGTAACACTACAGTCAGTCTTTCATACTATAAAACAGTTTGTTTGGTAAATTTTAAGTGTGTATCACGACTTCAAACTTTTAAGGTATCCTAAAGATTTGAACATTTATGTATCATTATATTTAAATTGCTACTTGTTAAAAATCCATTCTAAAATTACAGTATACTTTTCCAACCTGATTGTTTTTACAAAACCAGTGATTATAAGTTTTTTTACTATATATATGGTTGGAAAAATATCCAATGAGTGTAATGTTTTTCAAATTTAATTTTGTATAAATATGTTATTTTTTGTCACCATACAATTTATTTCTACTTTTTTTTCTTGTATTTCATAATCACTACTTTAATACTACAGCTAAACTACTGAAATTAGATATGAAACTGGTTTTGTATTTTGTTTTTCAACTGTCTTTTTTTTTTTTTCAAAGCTCCTAGATTACTGAAATGTCTTTTCATTCACTTTACAGGCTAGCAGACTCTCATTATGTTTATGCATATTTACATAATGATGATGCCGAAGAGTTTTGCCCAATACAGTGTTCAATCTTAGAATTAAATCCCCAGCACTGTAAGTGTGGATACTTTATAATGTATGGACATTTGTTAAATGGACTGACTTTATTACCATTGCTGTTTAACTCTTATTTTACTCTTGTGTTTTGTAGAAGTAAATCCTTTCTTCTATTAAAGAACAAATTGGTATTTAATTTTCTAGTTGTCATGCTTTAATTGTTGAAGATACGGCTATTTTTAAAAGTAAAATCGTTCATTGAGCCATTTTGCAATTAACTTCCTGCTTATAACTTTTGTCCATCTTATGATAATTGTGCCAGAGAGAAAACCCTTAGCAACAAAAGAATATATATATTTCATAATAAAAGTTTAAGCATTTTAAAATAACTAATTCATTGTTTGACACCAAGTCGTCATTGATTCCTGTAAACATTAGTGCACCACCAACTGTGTTATAAAATGTAAGTCATATCCTTTCGTACAATGTATTCAGACAATATAGAGAGCTGTAACTGTAGTGCTCAGATTGTTTTTATCTGTTGCACAGCGATTGGGACTAATGCCATCTCTGAGTTGTGAAGATTATGAACCTACAGAATTTTATAATGAATCACTTAAGCATACTTCTTTTAACTATATGGGGAAAAAACAACTAATTTCAAATATTTCCTGTAGGAAAGAAGTGTAAAATAATTCGTACCTACAAACCAATCAACATGCTTGTCACCAGACAGAATATGTTTTACATATATTTATTTTCACTCCATGGTGTAATGTTTGGCTTATGTATTGGGGCGACTGTGTGACATTGTTATTATAATATATAGTTAAAAAACTTAAACTTTATCAAACTTATTATTTTTAAGTATTTTAATCATTCTACTTTTTAATTGATGTCCATTTTATCATTTATACCTACTTGTGTTTTAACCAAACTTACAGGTCAGTCTGAGATCATTGAAATGGAAGATGGTGATGTAGATATGGTGGCAGTGACATTATCACCCAGAATAGGATTAGACATTAGAAATGCTATGCCAAATGTCTTTCTGCCTTCATCACATAACAACCACTCAAGGATGGAAGAAGTAAACCCTGTAGTTGATACTTTATTTCCTACTTCTTACAACAGCTGTTACAGAGGGAAAGAAGTTGAAATAGTAGAGAATGCATCCTTTCCTTCTTCACAAAATGTCTGCTACAGTAGCACATCAGACCAGTTTTTATTGAGACCTGGAATGTTTGATATTGTACTTTGTGTTGACAACTGTGAGACATCTGGAGGGTAAAGAAATTGATTTATCTTTAATGTGAAAGATACAGTTTTGTAAAACAAACCCTGTGTTATTTTATCCATTGTATTTAAGTCCTACAATAGCAATCTAGAAAAATTATTAAAAGTTTAACTCTTTTCAGCCTCGTGATTTTTGAACCTGTTCAAGCACAGGCTTGACATTACACTTTTATAATGTCATTGCTTTCTCTTGGCTGAAACCCTAATGAAAATACAAGATATTGTGAAAATGTCATGATTTTAAAATTAAGCATTTATGAGTAAAGAGTAATTATATATATATATATATATATATACATGTTCATAAGCACTTACACGCTTTTTACACCTATACTGGTAAATTATGATCACCCTGGGAGGATAACTAATATCCAAATA
The DNA here is from genome assembly GCF_000517525.1 of Limulus polyphemus. Lineage (NCBI taxonomy): Eukaryota > Metazoa > Arthropoda > Merostomata > Xiphosura > Limulidae > Limulus > Limulus polyphemus. The sequence continues at coordinate 112,037 of NW_013668423.1, read as the reverse complement.
CCTACCAAGTTTATTGGATTGGCCTGGACTTTGTGCAGAGCCATACCAGTAGCATTTTCTCACATGCTTATTACTTTAGACAATTCTTGTTGCAACCATTGTACTATAAACAAGCTGATAAATCCTCTTTCACTGTGTTCTTAGGATTATGATAAACTCTGTGGGAAAACTCTGGTAATTGCATCACACAAGCTTATTTGCTACTGACAGTGCCATATTATGGTATCAAATAAAGAGTCTAATGGCAGGAGCTGCGATTCATTGCTTTATGATCGACAGGTTTCTACTTCAACCTCTAACAGTAAAACAAACATAGGGAATAGACATGAAAATGTTGAAAGTTGGAACTCTCATTGGAAGTATTTAGGAACTTCATGGTCAATACTAAAGAGAATAGTACTAGTTACTTTATTTTACATTTTTCAACCTTTAAAGTTTTATAGTTATTATGACGGTGGTCAAACTGACTGACCACGTACAGAGTTTGGGTAGAGAAAATAACAGATAAAATATAAAAGTTTTTTTTTCCCATAAAAGCACTTGATATTTATTTAGGAAGTTTTGGAGATTAAGAATATGAAATTTGAAAATTTTCTGATGAAGAAAAATATTTCTAATCTTAACATGAAAATCACTTTGCATTTGGAGCAGTCAATACTGATTCCATAGGTTCATGAAAACGTTTTTAGTAAAAATACTTTGCTAAATATTGTGATTTTTTTTTTTTTGTATACAAAAGACTTGTAATGTTTACTAAAAGCTTGAAAAATTTCGTGAAGATACACAATACATGTTAAAAGTTATAGTAACTCTGATGGTCACTTTGGAGTTGTGTGATTAGTGTAATCCACTGAGTCAGTAGTGAAAGACTTAAAGTGAACAAATATCACCCAACTTTTATGATTGATTTTTATAACAATGAACTGAGGAAGGGTGTTGATATTATTTTATAACAATGGTTTTGGTTTGTCGTAGCTATAATATTATTAAAATCCAGTTATATTCCAACTGTTTTGTACACTGTAGATAAGAAAAAAAATGGAGATTTTTTAAATTTGATTGTGTATATTTGAAGTTAGCTTTGTTTTTAGTACCTCAGCAAAGCGAAAAATGGCAGTTCTTCCTGAACTTCAGAGAAATGGGGTACCACATGTTGTTCGAAAGCTTCATGTTGGAGACTTTTTATGGATAGCAAAGGAAAAAGTTGAGCCCTTACCAGGATCTCTTCAGCTTCCACAAGCCCGAGAACTTGTTTTGGATTTTATAGTTGAGAGGAAGAGAATGGATGATCTTGCAAGCAGTATTAAAGATGGAAGGTTTCGGGAACAAAAGGTATCTGGTCATTGCAAGAACCAAAACTAAAGTAAAAGTTCTTTATAAAAAACTAGAGATAAAATGTCGTAGTTTATTGGTGATTTGTTTTAAAAAAAAAGGATTCACTTCAGGGTAAGTTGTAGAGAAACAAGTAAAAAAAAACTGATTTATCAACTTTAAAAAAAGAAAAACAAAATTCTTCCACCATCTTTAATATAAGAAAATTAGTAACTTTAATTTCAATTGTGCAAGTTTGTTTTAATATGTATATTATCTGTCAAATGGATTGGCATTGTTACAAAAGGTGGTAAAATGTTCAAAATTAGCTCTTTCAAAGGAAAGTAAGTGATAAGAGCACTAGCCTTTTACTAAAAGAAGGGTGTTCATGATCCATTGTAATAATATAGCCCTTCTTTCATTACTGATAATATTCTAAATGATGGCCCTGGTTATGGCAGTATTGACCCCCTTCTTTTAATGTGCCTTCAAAGTCCATCAATTGTGTACAGACAACAACTTCATAGGACCCAAAGGCATATATAAGACCATTCTAAATGTCTGTGAACAGTATAGTGTGAGATTTCATTTCTCCTTGGATCTTATGGAACAACTATCATATTAACTTGGACATATAGCTGGATGCTTTCTCTTCATGAAATGATAGCTTATTGGCATCCAGTCCATTCAATTATGATTTTAATATTTGTATAATGATGCTAGCACATTACCATGATAGTTTGTAGAGTTCACCTTGGAATTTTTTTCTTGACTCTTTGTATGTTTAACTTAGATTATAACTACAGTGTTCAACAACTCTGAAAAATTTTGTGCAACATGCTGTGTACTTCTTTTGAAATGTGTCTCCAGCAGGACAATAATAAATTGTCTGAGCTTTTGCAGATACTTGTGGAGTAGCCCTGCTTTCTTTTCAGGAGTCGCACCTCTTTTACTGATGTTGTTTTCAACACTATAGATGTCTTTTTTTTTATATCATATTATGTAATTGACAAAATTAAATCTTTCACAACAAAGGAAGTGATAATATCAAGAATATACTTCACTTAAAATAATTCTTCTAAATGGGTTTTATATGTATGAGACATTATTTTTTCAAATTCTGAAGTTTTATTCTGTTTTTCTTGTGATTGTGCTGTGAGTTGATGTAGTAATTGCAACTGTTAGAGATTGCAATTTATGAACAAAATAGAAATAAAAGCGATTAATAACTTGTTCATGTTACTTCCCTCTTCTCTTTTGTGATCCTCAATTCCATTAAAATTCTGAAATAGAACAAATGTTGTTTGCAGAAGGTAAGAGTGAGAGATCTTACAAGTACTAAAGAAAATATAATTTTTTAAGTAGAAAGTTAATTTTTCTAAACATTTAAATCATGGTGAAGCTGTTGTGTAAGCTATCTAAAAATATTGTTTGTTTTGTTTCTTCAAGTTTCGGATGAAGGCATGTGGGTTATGCCGGCCGATCTATTTGGTGGAAGACTTTGGATCAGGTCACCTTGGCTTACCTGATAAAACACTACAACAAGCTATTTTTAATACACAGGTACATTGCTTTTATTTTACAGGGTTATAAGATAAGATGCTTTCACACAATTTGTATGCCTAAAAAAATAATAAAAAATTTTCTTAAAATTTTTAAATAATATCTCACAAAATTTCCTCAGTTCAATAAGGAAAAAAAACTGCAAAATTTCTATTTCTCAAAACACGTTTGTTTTATAATGTGAATATTTTAAAACAAACAGTTGCACAAAAATATTTACATTTGACACCTGATTTTCATCTAAAACATCAATATGAAATTTCGCCTTGATTTAGAATCATTATAGAGAGACAACTGTTTCTCACTAGTATATGGCCCACATAATATGATTCAGTAACCCATTTTAAACCTTCTTAGTTCTATATCTTTTTCATTAGAAATGGCCTGTTTAAACCACTACAATAATTAATGACATTATTTATATTTTGTGTCCTTTGCATTGATTTCAAGATTTTGTTGTTTTGTTTGATGTAGTTAAAAATTGTTTAAAATATTGATTCCGTACATTCCCCTTTTAAATAAATTGCACATATTATTGTAACTCAATAAAGTGTCCAAAACATTGGTATGTAAGAAGTACAAAATTAACCAAAATAATTAGAAAGCCTTACACATGGCTCTATAAAACTGTTGGCTCAGGTACACGAGAAAGTTTGGACACTATATATTCAAGTAAAATATTTAAAAAATTTATTAATAAAAGAAAGAAACTAAGAAATAAATTTTAAAATTAAGATATTGTGAATGAATTTTATTTCTCCTTCTTTATTTTCTGCTCATTACCTCATTTTGACTTATGTGTATTAACTGTTATAGGCTAGCTTAAGAGCAAGATTTAGCACTTTGTAAACTGTAGGTCCTAAGCATAATTTCTTAGTGCTTGCATTCTAGAGTTCCATGTGACAACTTTTAAAAAGAAAATCAACTCAATAGATTTGATGAGATTTGGCTTTATTGTGATCATTAAACATAAGACTGATGAACCTGTGTCTGCAAAAAAAAATGAATGAAGCATCTGAAATCGCACGGGAAAAGAGGAGAAACCTTTTTAGGACACAATAATTGGAGAGAAGAGACACTTAAAATTCAATTCTGGTATTGAGACACCAGATTGTTCATGAATTTGTCAAACCCTACCACAAACATTTTTGTTTTTGGCATCAGAAGTAGAAAAAAATTTGATTAATTGCCGTGCCTGTGGTATTGGCTATTTTTCATTGTTGAATTTTCTTAGTTGGGCAGTATTTTGGAAAATGTTTGAGTTTTTGTAACTCAGTGCAGTGACATCACTGATACAAAGTTGTACTTTGTTTTGTATAGAAAAAATGCTTTGACAAAAGTTAGGCTTAATGAAATTATTCTTACAAGGAAGTATTAATTGCTAGCTGAAAATTAATTTTTGGCATCACACCATCAGCAATTATGTACTCACATTGTTTTCATTAGTCATAATTACTAACTTTTTAGAGAAGTTATGATGCCAGTGATAAAATTAAATACTTGTGTGGTATATGGACATTGCTATCAGGAGGTGACAATATGGTTTACTTCCTGTGTACGTGTGAAAATATTTTAAAATATTCTTCAAGTGTATTTAGCAACTATTTGCTGTCATCGTTATTTTTGTACCAACTTAGCATGTTTTACACAATATAGTGACAATAATAGGTAATTTATAGAATAATGAACTGAATTATATAATTAAATCTAACACCTGATGACCATTTTATGCATCACTGAATTGTAAATGCAGTTTAGTGTTTTATTCAGCTCAACAGAATTTCTATAGCATAACCAGAAATAGTAACTTTAATTTTGTAAATTATTTTATAAAAACAAAAAAAGTGTATCCATGTACATATTCCATCCAATTTCCATATGAGCCCTTAAGTTATACATGGTGGTCCAAAATTATCTTTCCAATTTTAAAACTTAATAATTAAATAACTAAAAAATACAACTATTCAGTTTTCAACATCTTGTAGCCCAACTCAAACAGTTTTAATGACATGTCAGTAGACTTCTATATGTGCATCATTAGTGGCTCTGAGCCGTATAACCGGTATTTGATTTCAATCCTCATTCGTTGTAATGTGTCCACAATTACAGTGGTGATGGCAACTGTTATCCTGGTCTTAAGCTCCATGATGTTTGCTATTGGTTTGCAATATATGATTTACTTAATATGCCTTAAAAGAAAGAAAGAAGTTTAGTAGAGTGATGTCTGGTGAACACGGAAGCTATGGAATTGGTCCACCCTGCAAGCCAAATGATGCATTGAGCCTTTTCTTGCATGATTGCCATTTTATGGGGTAACACTACTCACTGATGTGAAAAAAACATGACAATAAAACTTAAATTTTAAAATAGGAAGGATAATTTTGGGCCACCTTGTATAACATTCAATATTTCTTAAATATATCTAGAAACCTAAGTTGAACAAAAATAATTTTAAGTGAAAGACAGTAAGCTTGATTTGTTAAACATGGTAAAAAAACTAAAACAATAAAATTTCACTTGCATTTTTATTTTTCCACATATGTATGTCTACATATCAAACAATACTGCATCAAACTCTCTGCATCAGTTTGGCTCAATAACAGTGGCACACAGCAGAAACCTTGCATGAAACACTGAGGAAACATTCTGTAGAGAATACCAGCAATCAATTTTCCAAATGTAATTGAGTCAGCTGGCTTCCACATATTTATACCACAAGGCAAAGGCAGTACCTTGGAAAAGAGACAGATCCTTTGATGATTACTACAGTCTTCAGTGTTCTACTATTCTCTCTGTTCTCTCTCTCTTTTTATTTCATAGTAGCAGTGTACATTTCACTCATTGTTTTTTGAAGACAATAAGAATTTATTGTAACAGGAAAATTTATGAATTTATTAACATAAACTTATAGTTTTTATTTCCATGTCAAAACTTCCTGCAGTACTTTTTTACTCTTCATGCCATTGCACATTGTCCACACCTGTTGACTATACTTGTGAAATATGTTAACTTATTTGCTTCTTCTATAACCAACCAAATTTATTAAATAATAATGTTTGACATATGTTAGCACCAAGCAACCCTCACACTAAAAATGTATTGATAACAAATGATACATTTTTACCTTGGCACAATTTTATATCTGAAAAACATATTTTTTTATAGTAATTACATATAGCCATGAAACTATACTTACCATAACTATTAATGTAGTAAGTGTATCTTTACAACATTTGGCAAACTTTTTGTAGTCATTATAAGTCTTTTTCTACACAGAAAAATCAAATTTTTAATTAAGTATTTTTTTTAAAGATTTGTTTGTGAATTTATTAGTAGTCTGAGTGAACTGTGATTTTTATGCTAAGAATAAAAATACTTTTTTTTATCTTGCAGCTTTTAAATTTTTTTGCATAACCACTAAGACTAAGTTTTTTCCAGTAAAAATTTATATTTTATCTTTTATTTTCTATACCCTGAAACTTTACAAGATCAGTCCGCTTCATCGACCTTTTAACCCCCACGAAAAATATGAAATCTAAATTACCCCTTTCTTTCTGGAATGACTGCAGATTGTAAGAGAAAATTACTGTTATTGATCCTAAACAGCCTTTGTTTTTTATTTCATATTATTATATTATTGTTATTTGAACTTTCTCTAATACTAAACCTGCATAACAAGCTAGAAATCATCCAGCAATGCGCAGTTCAAGTTATGATATTGAATTACTTAATGCAACAAGCTTCTTGTGTGCATAGCATGTACAGAAATTAATTATTTTTTATTTCACTTACATTTTATTATCTAACCTAATACATTTCTAACTTTTGCACTTTAGTTACTTTTATAACAATAAATAAAAATTGTATACATAAAAAAAACAAGAAATGTAGTAATTATGTGGAGGTCTTGTACTTTTTTTTGCAGTTAAAGATTCAAAGTGTCAATAAAAGTTAACCCTGATTTCTGCTGGGGTTGTTGGTAGTACTTTACTGAATTTATATTTATTTCAAATATTCAACTTAGAACATAAAATAACAACCCACACAAAACATGCAATTTCCTGTAACTATTATAATTTAACTAGCTTTCTAACTAAGCTGTTCTAATATAGTATGTAAAATACATTTGCAGGAGGATAATCCCTAAAAATAATCAGAAAACATATGATGGATCATATTCTGACCTGTTACATATATATATAAAACTATTTTATTTATCCTGTTTTAAAGGTAATTGACGGTTTCACCATTAAACGAACAAGAGACCAGAAGGAATCTATAGCCTATCTTACCCTGATAACTCGTCATCTTCAAAACCAATACAAAGTGAGCAGTTCTTCTATAATGAGTGATCACAATTCTTAAAAAACAAAATCTAAATTATTGTTAATTTAAAAATAACTGAATACTTTAAAACCAAAAACTTAAACTGTAATTTTGTTATTTTTTCTTAAGATTAATTAAGAAAAAGTAAGTTCTTTTTAAGTTTTAAACTAATGGTAGTTGCAAACTAAAACAAAATGTATATATAATGTTAAGTGCCTCATTATTTTCTGACAGTAATTATTTTAATATTAATTTTACAATAGTTATTGAAAGATTAGTGTTAGATATAATAACTATCAAATTAAGTTTATAAAACCTCATTACATTTTGTACAGAAATTTCACAGTGAAACATATTCATTGTTTTGCAGTTCGAGTACTCGTGCTTGTATATAAAGTCTGTATTGTTCATAGATACTTACATATTTGAGTCTTCAAACAGAAACCTATGTAAATACTTGAAGTGTTTTGTTAGTCAACTCATTCAAGAAACCTTTACCAATACTTGGAGAAATGTTATCTGTTGCTACATTTATAAAATATTTGGGAAATATAAATCTATTTTTCTAGATGTGTATTTTCCTCGTTACATTACATGACTGCTACCAGTTTATCACCTTCTATATAAATACCTAAACATGTGTTGTCATTCTACATATGTATTATTTTTCTCTGACATTGTCTATGTGTGTGTCTACCTGTCTGTTATTCTTCAACATCATTGTCAGCTACTTAAGTGTTACTTTCCAATGCTTTCTCCCCCAGTGGCTCTAGGTAAGTCTGCAGGTTTAGAATGCTAAAAATAAGGTTTAGATACCTGTGATGGGCAGAGTACTTATAGCCAATTATAGTTTTGTGCTTAACAACAACCAGATAAACTTTTTTTACCATTGTCTACTTGCTGTTGTCTTTAAGTGCCATTGTCTACCTGCTGTTGTCTTTCTATGTCACTGTCTACCTGTATATTGTCTCTACAAACCACTTTCTATCCATACATTGTCTTTCCACACTACTATCCGTACTATTGACTACATATATGTTGTCTTCTGTTGAAAACTGCTGGAGTATTTTCTTGTCAATCTTACTATAAATGAGACTTGTGTTTGTTACTTGACAGGATCAAACCCTTGCATCATGTACAAAAGAGGATGTGGTATGTGATAAACGTCGTTCCCAATCTTTTATGACTTTTCATGAATTCAACAACTCTTCAATGAAAAATAAGGTTAGTTGTTTTACCAGACCTTTAAGAGTTGAAAATGGACATTGAAATTATAAATGTCAGTAAAGTTTAAATTGCAAGTTATGATCAATCTAAAAAAAAAGAGATTTTGAGAATAGGTAGTTAATTTCAGTGCTTATTTTGTATTGAATTTTGGTTTACTTTTTAGAACATTGACTCCATGAGTGTTGAGATGGTTTTATGCTTACATGTTTTAATGTAAAGCTCTGGGAAAAAAACATACAATTTTGAAGTCTAACTCAATTTTGATTTTCCTTTTTTATACTGTACACATTGGTGATGTGTTTAAAATCATCTGTAGTACAATAGCATTAATCACATTTTTAGTTCTTCCTGAAATGTTTGAATATACTGCCATTATCAGGCTGAGAAAAATATTTTTGAAACTGTTGTCCACTTAGGTAAGTGGAATTAAAACCCCCTCATAAGTTTGCTTGACCCACTGAAGTCTATAAGAAGCTGTTTTTATAAACTGATTTAATGTAAAATTTGTATAAATTGTGTATTAATTAATTGTACTGTTAGCTGTAAATGAAGAAAACTTAGTATTGAGTAATATTTTTTATACATTTAACCAGTAATAACTTGTTTTATATTCATTAACTTATTTACCTTTGTGATTTTCTTTTGGCACTGAAGCAACTATGTAACTATCCAGAACACAGATAAATTTTTCACAATTGATTATGAATGATTTATCGTCAAACATCATTGTACAATATACTATAGAATACCTTGCTCATGAGCATCAAGTATCTAATTGACTTTTTGGAGTAGAGTACTGTAGCTTTCAAGAGGATGTAGTGTAACAAAAATCCACTATCAGCTAAAAGAAATTCACCATGAGAAAAGATAAATTCTCAAGTCTATAATTATCTAGGAAGTATTTTCAAAATTACTATATTCAACCTGCAAGTGTGATTATCACCACACTACCCCTTGAAGAATGTTGACATTTCTATTATGAACGATTTGCAAGTTGTTTACATCATTTTGAAGCTTAGCTTTTTCCCTTTGCAGTGCTTTTTAAAATTTTGTTGTCCCCAGCCAATTTTTAACCACCCAGGATAGGTGACCAGATGACGTTTTGCACCCTGTTTATGGGTATGTGGCCACCCACAATAAATTTCTTGTCCATTAGGATGTTGAAATTATAAGTACTTCTATTACACAATCACTTTTATGTTCGTGACAATTTTTCTAATTTGAAAATGTGACAGAAACCTCTTCTTTTTTGTAATTCAAAAGTGCAAAATTTTTGGTGTACAAATATGATTTCTTCAGATTGACTCCAAAAAATTAGTTAGGATTAAATAAACATGTTGATATACAGAAGTGAGAAGCATATAATTATTGGTTGATATGTAAGTATAATGTACATTGCTGATTGCTGCGAAATATAATCAATTAATCGATATCACTCTATGAGCAACAGTTACATCGATTAGTGTCACGTAAACTAATTGATTACTTGAAGTTACAGTTAAATCAGCTATTACAAAAACAATCAACTAATCAAAATTAGGATTTCTGATTATTCCAACTATTAAAGTAATCAAAATATATTTGATAAACACAAAGCTACTGTAATGGGCAGATGGTAGGTATGCTGATACCTGCTAGAAATAGTACTTCTTTAAATACCAGGATAAGCAGTCATAAGTACACAAGTCACCAACTTGAGGAAGTTTATGTAATACAAAAGAATCACCCAGAGACTTTTTTTATTGCATTGATTTTACTTATATTGTACACAAGTAAACATGGTTCATGAATCTACTTTTCTTTAGTAAGCTACTTTTTGATGGCTCTTCCAAAATAATCATCAATAACTCTATTATTTGAATCAACAAGCCAATCAGAACTTTTAGGCTTGTCTTAACAGATGTATCAAAAAACATTACTAGAATTAGTAGAAGATGACAGTATGAACTTACATAGAGGTTGGATAGTATCAGGTATCCATCATTGTCTTCTTAAGGGTATCAGGCTGGACTATTGACTGACTCTCTTTTCTTTCTCTCACTAGCTGACTCTCTCTCTCTCTCTCTTGCTGCTTTTTAGCTGTGGTTTTTACCTCAACTTTTATAATCAGAAAACAAGATGTTTTCTTAATTCAAAGTCAGAACTAAAACCATGACTAGGACATGATTTCTTAGTATTCGCTGTGAAGTCCCAGTTACTAGAATATTTAAGCTCATCTAAGCCTGTTTAACCTCTGGCCTTGCACATGCTTTTCTAATGAGATATCCATCCTTGTAATCTCTGATTTTCTTTCATTCCTCCAATTAATTCATTAACAGTTCTAGATTCTATCTAGATATGTGATGCCATTACTCATATACTTCCTGATGTTTATGTCCTTTGTTTACAAAAATCATGCCAGTTTAATTGAATCATGGGTATCTATTTAAGGGGATGAAACAAACTGCTCATTACTCTCCAACAATTCCCAACTGAAAGTCTAGCCTTTGAATAAACACTTGTTGTTTACTTACATTCCACTTATTCTTGATTTCATTACAAGATCAACTGTGGCTTTACTCTCGTTTGACAGTTCTAACTACACCGTAATATACAGCCATTTAATAACATATTGATAACTTTCATCTGCTGTAGTCAGAACACTTCAAAGGTATGTATAGTAATCCTTATTTAACAAGTGATATTTAACTTTATAGCATTAATATCATCAGCATATATTTGATATTTACACACACTAAATAACTGCCTTTAGTTTACATTACATCCTTAACCACTAGTAACACTGTTAACAAAAATTCAGTTGATTACTACATATTCCATAATGTATCTAGCAACATTTACCAAGAATACTGCTGGAAATCTTTTTCAACCATTCATTACCTCTTTTTACAAAAAATACTTAATAATACCATTATCAATAACTACTATCTTCTTCTGATTTCATCATTTTTTTTATTATTGTTTTTTTTTGTTTTTTTTTTTTGTTAAGGTAAATCAACATTGTAACCCTCTTTCATATCTATATTTTCATTAACATTCATATTCCTATATTCTTTAAAATCCATACAGTTTTCTGGTTATAGCAAATCAATATTATAATACACTATAAAATGTTTCATTAACGTCTGTGTATATATAATCTTTAAAGTCTGTAATATCCACATATAAGCTACACAAAACACTTTAGTCTACTATCATTGTTACATTAATGGTTAGTATATATAGACTGATATATAAACAGGTAGAATACACTGTAGTATCCTCCACTGGGACAGCAGTAAGTTTATGGACTTACAACACTAAAATACAGGGTTTGATTCCCTGCAGTGGGCACGACAGATAGTCCATTGTGTCTTTGCTCTAAGACAAACAAATAGAATAAAGTCTTTTTTTTTTTAAATTTCTACACACATAAATGGTTCTTAGGAGGATTCTCAACCATTAGTATAGTCTGTTCTCTTTTCCAGATGCAATAGTGCTGTCCTGGGACAACATGATAGTCACATACCACTTGTGGCACTATCAACTGTCTATAAACTGGGCATCCCCAGTTCTCCACATTTATGCATGTTCTCCCAAATAAGTCCCTCACAAACTTTGCCTTCTCTGCATCCTTTGTCTAAATTTTGGTTTAATCTTTGGGCAGAAAGGTTGCCGTTCATTCCACCTGTTGTCTATCTTTGTTACGTACTTGTCTTTCTGGGTGTGGAGGTTTGAATGCATAAATCTTCTACCAATAGGTAAAAAAAATTTAACGCACATTCATTTACTGTATATTTATCTGTAATGTGGAAACCTTCAAACTTCCACAATTACACTCCTTTCTATAGGCTCTCTGTAATTTTCACATAACAGCAAGTCAGTATACACATAAGGTTAATCAGCTAGTTCACTATACTATAATTTGTCATGCATGTACGATTATTAATTGTCAACGTTTGCCATCGTTCTCTGCTTTGTTGTTGTGTTGCAACTCTGATTTATTACCTACACTTCTTCGCATTTTGCTGCACATTGTCAGCAGTGGTGTCTTCTTTATGCACACAGTTGTTCTCTCATCAGTTTTTCGATTTGTAATCAAGATTCTTATCAGTTGTATGTAATTAGTTGATACATCACCAATCTGTCTTTTTTTTTTTTTTTTGCAATCTCAATCTCACTTTTCTCTACTCTCCCTTCTTTTTCTATCTGCTGATTAACCTGTACTCCAATTTAGCTACTAATTTGTCATGTGACAGTATGCTTACTAATATGATTATTAAGCATAGTGCTGTTAGTATTGTGTTTGTTAGTTTCATTCATTAACTTTCTTGTTTTTAGATATTCCTCTGAACTTATTTATGTTTTGCTGAAATTCCTTAATAGTCAGTCCTGACCTTTCATGGGGAAAGTATTGCATTTCCTGTAATATTAAAAGTAATGTTGAAATTTCAGTGTTACATTCCAGTTCCTTATATAACTTTTATCTCTTCCATTGTCACTACTTCTTGTAAATAAAGTATCTTTATATTTAACTGTGCCACTATGTACCTAGTCTTGATCCTAGAATTTGAGGGTAAACTTATTCCTGTCTAATTGCAGAACAATTTCTCATTAATTTTAAGTATCTACTACCTCTTAATTTTATCACTCTTGTCTGGTAATTGAATTGGTGAACATTGATTTAGGACATACTAGTGATAATGTTAATTCAACTTTGACCTTTAATACCCAGGTTCCTGATGTCTGAGTTCGATAAAAATAAAAGAGCCTTGGAATAATAATTCTCTTTACACATAGTTCTGATATCCTGTATTCCTGAAAATATTACATAGCTGCATGATAAAACTGGTATGGAGTGTGTTCCCAAATTTATCTATTGAAGCATGTCTTCCTCAGTCATCTTTAAATGAGTATGTTGATCATCTTACACAGCTGTATAGGGTTTCTTCTGTTATTGCCAAGGAATTATTTAAAGATATGGGTAAGGTACCTATTCAATATAGTTTTATACAGCTATCTGTTGCAATAAAATGGAATTTCTATGGAAATCCTACAGCTACAGTTTTTACATATGCCCATGTATAGTATGTGTAAATGTGATCACTGTATATATATCTTACTTTCTCTAGCTTACAAGTGTGTAAGAAATATAAACTTAACTTTCGGTCTGCTGCTACAGTGAGTGCCTGAACTAATCTAGCTCACTGTTCTGCTACTCTCTTGTCTAAAAGCTAATTGCTCTAGGTTATTCTGAATGCTTTCATTAAAAACTAACATTATAGTAGCTTGTTTGCCTATCAGATGTATTGTTTCCCTTGATATTTACCTCTGGTAATCTTCTTTGTTGTTTAGTTCTCACAAAATAATCTGTCTTTGTAGTTCTGAGTAAGAATTTTAAAACACTTCCTCCTGCATTAATTAATCTGTGTTTTTGTTTTTATCTATTCCAATCTGAATTGGAAATGCTATCCTTTATATTATATAGTTTATCTAACAAAGCAACTATTTCATTGTAATATTTTCTGGTTACCTTTTTGTAATTTTCTACTAGTCCTGCTTGTGTTATTCGTAACACTTTCATTATAGCTACCCCTATGTTAGTGAATGTAATTATTTCATCATTGTCTTTAAATTAAAAAATTTGCAGTAGTTTTGCAAGTTAGGGATTTCTCAAACATTCTTAATTCATTGCATTGTCTGGTTAATAATGGAACATACTGTGGAAATGATATATCTTTGACAATTATCCATTTATATCCTGATAAAATAAAGTTTCCTTTTTCAACAAATAGTATACCTCCTTCGTTTTCCAATGGAACTATACTTATGTTTTGTCCTGCTACCGTAACTGTTGTCAACATCAAAAGGATTCTGTAAATAGAATCTTAATGTTATAGTGTCAATAACTTACCTAAATTATGGTAAAAACTCGGAGAAAATATGACGATCAGCTGATATTCTTGTGAGTTGGTGCCTCACATTGTCTGCCGGCTGGGGCCGTAGCTGAGGGATTGTTTATACTTGTGTTTTCCACTCATGCTCCCAGTTGTCAGCACACCCAGCATCTCCATTTTTTCTTACTCCTTCTTTAACTTCAAAATAAAATTTGTATCTATCTGTCAGTAAATACTGTGATATTCTATGTTTGGTTAAAATGTGATTTACAAATGCTTTTGCAGTAGTTTCAGCTTTTGACCTGGTAAACATAATGTATCTGAGAATCTAGTCAGGTAGTCAGCAACAACTAATTTACATTTATTTTTCAGCATGTGATGTTGGTAATGGGCCTAGAATATCCATAAGTATAATTTGAAATTTCATAGTTAAGCTTGGCATTGTCTGTAAGGGATCATTATATAAATACAGAATAGTGTTTTGTTTTTGTCATTCAATATATGATTCACTAAAGTTTTTAATATCTTTTCTCATGTTTGCCAGAAGAATCATTTACTTATTTGACAATATATTTGTGCAAATGCTAAGTGGGCTGTGAAAGTATTCATAACTGTGTTTTTTGGACTGTGGGATACTAATCCTTGCGGTGCTCTAACTGTGTTTTTTGGACTGTGGGATACTAATCCTTGCGGTGCTCTAACTGTGTTTTTTGGACTGTGGGATACTACTCCTTGCGGTGCTCTAACTGTGTTTTTTGGACTGTGGGATACTAATCCTTGCGGTGCTCTAACTGTGTTTTTTGGACTGTGGGATACTACTCCTTGCGGTGCTCTAACTGTGTTTTTTGGACTGTGGGATACTACTCCTTGTGGTGCTCTAACTGTGTTTTTTGGACTGTGGGATACTACTCCTTGCGGTGCTCTAACTGTGTTTCCACTATTTTCTTCCTTTCTGCATAATACTTCTGAACCTAACATATATTTTATATCTTCTCTCTGTAATACTCTGTTTATTAACATATTTACTGCTGCATCTTTCTTTTTGCTCATTAGCAACATAATCTAAGTCCCATACTACACCGTAATTATGTTCACTATTGGTTCTTGTTTCTTTAATTTTGTTAATCACTTGTTTTGAATTGTTTTCTGCATTCCCTACTCTAATTCTGTTTTTAATGGACAAACATTAGAGTACTTACTACCTGGTCAATGTATAACTTCTAAATCATAATTCTGTAGTAATAATGACCACCTTGCTAATCTAGACAATGAGTCTTTTAAGGTCATTAGCTAACTTAGGAATGCATGAGCCTTAATGATGGTCAACTTTTTACCATACAAATAACAACAGAATGTCTTTGATACCATGTACTACTGCTAAACACTAGCTGTTTATTCTGATAAGCTATAAGGTGTTCTTTCCCAATTTTGTGTAGCTGTGCTAATACTGCTCCTATACCAAAATCTGGAGCATATGTACTTAGAATAAACTCTTTACTGAAATCAGGGTTACTCAAAATAGGTGCTTTTAACAGTGTATCTCATAATTTTTAAAATGCTTCTTGTCTTTCATCTCTCCATTGAAAATCTGTCATTCTTAGTTGGTTAACTCTCTTCCAATGAGCTCAGTTGCTTTGACTGAGTTCATGACCCCAAATTGACGTTTAAGAGTTTCTATACTATAACTTTTACCATATTTTGTGTATCTTCAGGAAATTTTGCCAGTTTATCAGTAAACATTACAAGTCTTTTGTAGACAAAAAATCATCATTTTTAATTCATTATTTTTACTAAACATTTCTCTCTGAATATATGAAATGAAAGTATTGACTGCTCCAAGTGCAAAGGGATTTTTCAGGTTAAGATTAAAAATACTTTTATTCATCTGAGAATTGTCAAATTTCATTTGTGTAATCTCTAAAACCTCCTAAATAAATTTCAGATGTTTTTTGTTTCCATAAAACTTTATAATTTATCTGTTATTTTCTCTACCCTAACTCTATACACATTTGGTCAATTTGACATACCTCATAACTACCATAAAAAAATGCAAAATAAATCTAAGTTACCCTTTTTTCTTTCAAGAATGACTGCAAATTATAACAGTATACATCTGTTTCTACTTAAATTTTATTGTTTTCTTGCCTTTTGAACTGTTTCTAACTGATAATCCCATCAAAGTTGTAAATCACTTGGAAAACATGTAACTCACATTACTGTATCATTTTATATAATACATGAGCTACTCATGAGCATACTTTCTGAATAATTTTTATTATTATTTTTCTTTATCTTACCTAATCTAACCTAATATGTTTCTAATTTTTACATTTTAGTTAATCTTATATTAATAATAAATAAAAAATATACATGAAACATGAAAAATATAGTACTTTCGTGGGTTTTCTTTGCTTTTGCTGTTGATTTTCAATACACTTAAACCTACTTTTTTATAATAATGGTACTACTACACTAAATAATGTTTTATTTAATTAAATAATGCACCTAAGAATGCAGAATAATAACATATAAAAATAGACAATGTCCTATAACTATCATAATTTTCTGGCTTTCTAACCATGCGATAAGAGTCATTAACTTCATAAACTCGTGTGAATGCTGGCAACATCCAGCCAAAAATCATAATTTATCCATTATATGGTGACAGCGTCCAATAACATTTATGTCACTTTGGCTGAAAACTAATCCAAACCATGTTTTTATCCACCTATTTTAAATGGTATGATGATAATTTTTAGACATCGTGAAAATAATTCTGGCAGAATGTGCAAAAACTTATGGGTTTAAAGAGCTTTAAAATTCAACCAAGTTCATTGGTGTGTTTTCTGTAGGAATAAAGTTTGAACTTGAAGTGAAATAGACAATTCCTTGTACAGAAAACATAATATAATAGTAATTTCATAGATTAAAACTTTCACTTTCTGTTGGTTGTAAATATTATAGTATCAAATGTCAGAGAGATCTCTTAGCAGTTTCTGAAACAGAAAATATGACAGATGGGCATGTCAAATGGGTCTGATGTTTTAGTTTATGGCTCCGCAAACAAATAACATTAGATTGAAGGCTATAAAAATTATTCTCTGCTTGAGTAATAACTATATTATAATGAGTAATTTACATTAAATTCCCTACTTCTCGGAGGGGTGGTAAATAAAGGGAAGACCTAGAGAGCAAATGTCTGAATTCTCATACTAGTGGAGATTGAGAATTTTCTTATTTTGTTTACATATTTCCTTATAATATTAAGAAATTAAAATGTATATAATATTAAAATTAATTTATTATCTACATTATGATGCCAAATTTATTTGTATACCATAAAAAGATAGTAGTTTAATTAGATTTTGATCTTGACGTGCACATTTTTACCTGTCCATGGCGAGAGGATTAAAGGTTTTGCTAGCATTGTGAAATGTAGAATAAATATCTTATAAAAGCTTAGAAATCTAAGAAATACATATGTCTTTTACTGTTTTTGGTACTGGGTAATTCTTACATACTTCTTACTTCTTTGGGCCTAGTCTTACACCTTATGTGGTTACCACATGACCTAAATAGTCTACTTCTTTTCATAGAAACTGACATCAAAAGATCTGTGTTTCTATGTGCAGCTTACTTCTGGTAATGAATATTTCATTGTCATAATTTTTTACGAAATCTTGCTTTAATACACTATGCATTAATTTAAAGTAATGATATGGAAGTATTTAGGTTCATATACGTATTTTTCTTGTGGCTCCTCACTGGTAGTTGCTTTGGTTAAATCTATCAGTGTTACCTATGGTGAATTTGCTTCATTCAAATTTAATCGTATCAAGTTACTGTTCAGCTCCTTCTCATAATTAGATTTTAGTGTGTCCTGTATCATCAGCTCATTATGGTGTACATAAACTCTCCTCAGTCTATTACCTAACTCTTGAAGTTTATGAACAAATACTCTAATAGATTTGCCCTTCTTAGCTGTGTCATAATAGTGTTTAGCATTTCATGCTTTCTATACTCTTACAGCAATTTTTCCCCTAACAGGTTAAAGTTAGGGGTTATACTTAATTCATTATTAGCTCTGGTAAACATTTTGCTTCATCCACTGCTTTTACTGTATGAATATATGATTTTTGCGCATCTTTTTGGTCTGATATTCTAGCAGCTTCATCAGTCATATCAATATAATTCTCAATATCCTCCTCAACTTAATCATAGAATAGTGGTATAGCACTCATTAAATATGTAACATCACATTGATCTATAGTGCTAGCAGTACTTGTGGAGCTGCTGTGGCTTCTAAGCCTGCATTTGTTATTATATTAGTTCTAGGTCATGCAACTTCTGTTTTAATTTCTCCAGTAGCTGTAGCCATATCTACTTATTTGTGCTTAGACTAATTTTAATCATCTTACCTCAACTTCCTTTCCTTATTCTTTACAACCTGTTTTGTTTAACTCAAAATCCTGGTTCACTGCACTAGTTTGTAATTGGCAAATGGTAAGTAAGCTGATACCATTAAAAATTGTTTTTATTTAAATACCAGGATAAGCAATTGTGAGTGCACAATTCACGTACTTGAGAAAGTTTGTCTAAAGAACAAAGAATTAGCCAGAAACTATTTATCACAAAATATGAATCTGCTTTACCTTAATAAGTTATTTGTTAGCAGCTTTTCGAAAATAATCAGTGATAATTATTATTTGAACCACTAAGTCAATCAGGACTTTTAATCTTGTTTTGGCAAATATATCAGATAAATATTATTAGAACTAGTATGAGATGGCAATATAAACTTGCATAGAAGTTGGATAATATCAGGTTTCTGTCATAGTTTTCTTAAGGGTGTCAGTCTGGACTGTCAGCTGACTTTCTTTTCTTTCTCTCACTGGACGGTTCTCTCTCTCTCTCTTACTGGCTACTTAGCTGTAGTCTTTACCTCAACTTTTAAAATCAAAATAATAAACTGCTAACTAGAGATAAAGCAATTGTCTGACACCACCTTCCATCAACTTTTTTCTTCATCTGTCGAGTGAGTAATTTTTAACTTCTGACTAGAGGACACAACCAACTTTTTACTTTTTCTTTTTGAATCTAAATAGAGGGAAGGAAACTATCTGGTATCATCTGCCATCAACTTTTTTCATCTTGAACTGCTGACTAGAGGGAAAGAAACTTGATAGCAGCATCTGTCACCATATTTTTTATCTCCCCCCTCCCCTCCTTTTGATCTGCTAACTGGAAGGAAGGCAACTATCTGGCAGCACCTTGTCTTATAATTCTAAATTTCAAGCACTTACAGAACAACTCTTTGTTGTGGATATGAAATCCAAGACACTGCTGGTTCAGCTTGTGTTATATATATTATGTTTGGCTCATATTGACAGTTAGTTCTTTTTGGTCTCTAAGAAACTGTTCTGTTATCTAAGTTTATCATATAAATTATTTAGTAGTTATCTAGACTCTACTTTAAATGTATTGACATCTTGTAAAATGTATTCTTTTTATGAATTTGAATCTGTATTCTGTTATATCTGTTAGCTGATTAAACTTGATTAGTAATAGAGCAGTTGATCTTCTGAAAAGTAAATCTTAACACTGAATTTTGTGTTTTCTATAACTCCATTACTGTGATGTTGTATTTTTGCCACATACCTGTAATAACAAATGTTTTTAGAATAGTAAACTAAGTTACTCTGTCAGTATTTTAATTTCAGCTTGATCAAAAATGATAGGTTAATAAGATCTCAGTAACAGTTATCTGTTTGTCATTATTTTGTAAATAAAATATTTGTAACTGTTGTAAAAACCTAAAGTTTTTAGATGTTGAATATCTAACCCACTCCTGGTAAATATCGTTACTTCATCAGAAAAATGAGAATAAAATTTATTCCACATGATAAGCAACTTGCAGTAAACCCTATATAATATACAGTTTTTATCTTTTCAGCCAATGACAGTAAAAGAAGTGTTTGTGAAGCAACTTTTACAAATCCGAGGATTGTCTGTTGACAAGGCTGCTTCTATAATTGAACACTATCCTACTCCTGTCACGTGAGTGTACAAGATTCATTGTCACTAACCTTGAATGAGACTAGAAATTAATGTACTTAGTTTTTGCAAAATTCTGAGGTATAATTTATAGTTATTATACATTAACTCCTTTGCGAGTTTGTTAACTGGTAGTGAAATCTGTTTTTGTATTATGTTACTTTAATATGTCTTTGTGATTTACACAGTCAGATTGATTGTGTCAGCCAGCAATTAGCTACTACCTGCCCTTGTAGTCTCAGCTACATATTTTGTTTTATCATCCAGATTCACTGAGGTTCTACAACAGGGGCAGTGTTTTACAACAGAGATAATTCATTAATTTCACATATCTATAAAAGCTAATTGTGTTCCAGAAATTCACCTCCTCTTGTTCTCCATCATCTTCCTTGCCATCCCTAATGGCTTGATTTCTCTTGTCAGAAGAACCTCCTCTTGTTCTCCATCATCTTCCTTGCCATCCCTAATGGCTTGATTTCTCTTGTCTAGAAGAACTCCTCTTGTTCTCCATCATCTTCCTTACCATCCCTAATGGCTTGATTTCTCTTGTCAGAAGAACCTCCTCTTGTTCTCCATCATCTTCCTTACCATCCCTAATGGCTTGATTTCTCTTGTCAGAAGATAAACATAAAATGCAGTTCTTTTTTATTAGATTAATTTGTATTAATTTTTTCTCAGCTAAGGTCAGTTGGTAGTTATGAAGTTACATCTTGTTTTTTTTAACCAGGTATGTTATACTCAGATTACGTATTGCAGTTCAGATGAAATATTTTTAAGTAAAGATAAACATGTAATGTTATCTGGAAGTAAAGTCACTGAAGGATCTTGATATATTCCTAATATTTTAAAAAGTCCTTAGTTTATGTTTACATAACTATCAGCTTGTCTCATTTGAAATTAAACCAGTCTTATTTTCCTTCTCTGTATCAGTTCTTAGTCCCCTTATAACTTGCCTATTCATCTTCTTCACCACATTTGTTTGTCCCTCATATATGTTATTCTCTGCATTTTCTTTTCATTCCTGTATGTAACTTGCTTATTTTCATTCTCTATGTTCATTTTTAGTCCTTCATATAACTTGCTTATTTTATACATTTTCAGATTCAGAAACATATTTTCTTTTCACCCCGGTTTGTGAAGATTCAATTATTTTCTTTATTCACTCTTACTAAGTCTAATATCATTGCTTGTAACATGTTTCAAGAAATATTGTTATTAAGAAATAAGAACTTGACTTATAATTGATGAAAAAGTTACCTTTGGTCATGTTCACCTTTGACAGATATAATACAGCATATCACTGTTCCATGGATTCTTTTCACGACCACATTATATCAGTAGACCCATGTCTGTGTAGATAGCAAAATCTGTGTTATCTCTGCACTTTTCAATTGTTTTCTTTCAAATTTTGTCAGATTCTAGAATTCACTAAGTGTTGCTTCTCAAACTCAACTAATCATTTCTGAGGTTATTGCTTACCAACATCATACATTTACCAAGTTGTTTCTAATTGTGCTCAGTTTACTGACATTGTATCAGAAACTAATGTGTATGATTAGAGTTGTGTGCTTACTCTCCACATTATCTGAGCTACACTTAAGAAACAGTCTAAACAGTTATATTTTCATTGAAATTAGATATATATGTTTTTATTTCATAAAATCATGTATGTTTTGTTTTTAAAGCCTCAAGAAATGTCTTCTGTTGATGATGTGTAACATAAAAAAAAAAAAATGTTAGATTTAGATTGTTTCTTTGTAACTTTGTTTGTTTGTTGGTAAGCACAAAGCTACACAATAGACAATCTATGCTGTCTCCATCACAGGTATCAAAACCCAGTTTTTAGCATTGTAAGCATGCAGACTTACCACTGAACTATAACTTTGTAACAGAAAGTTCTCGGGCATACCCTATATGATTTAAATTCAATTTTATTTTTATTTAAGGTGGATCTATACATTAATTGAAATAATTATGGAAACATAAAGTGATATACATACAGAAGTCAGAAACAATGAGTAAAAGTAACTAAGTGTTCAATTAATTAATGATACAAAAAATTATCACAGAAAAGTGAATAGACTGTACAGTTCACTATTTTGTATATGAGCCCTTTGCTTTACACAGAGCACTAAACCTTGCTTTCAAGCTGTGATACAGTTTATAAATATAAAATTATGAAACACTTATTCCATATATTTCATATATTTATCCCTCGATTCAGACAAGTTATTTGGTTGCCTTTTGGCCTCCTTAGTTTTTACATAAACCCACACAGCTTCAAGAATCTTCATATTACTATGGTTGTGAGTGCTCCATTAACCTATTTACCATCAAAATTTGCTTGATACTTGGGATAATTATCTTACTAGAAGATGAATCCTGCAAATAATGAGCTATGTTGTTGATGGATTAGAATTTACATGTACTTGTCAACAGTTGGGGTGCCATCAATTTTGTGTATATCACAAATGCTGTTTCTACAATGCAGCCCCAAACTTTCTCTGATCATTCCTCAGCTTGGTTCACTGTAAATGTTGTACATTTACTGTAATTCCATTCTTCTCTCTGCCATTGATTGAACTATTTTTGATTTTAGCCCAACTATTCAACCTTGGATTTGTCTCCAAAGAGCACATGTCTCCAGCTTTGCCTATTCCACTGTTTATGGTCTGATTCATACTTCAACCTTTTGGTTTGATTGCTCTTCTCAGCAGTGGATTTCAAGTAGTTACACATTCAATGAGACCATTTCATAAAAATCTGTATCTTACTGTTTTCAAGATAAACTTTCAACCTGTATTTACATCAAGGTCATAGGTAAGATCAGTACATGACCATTATCTATTTCATGAAGAACATGCTCTAAAACAGTGAACACTATTTTTTGGAGAGTTTAAGCTTTCTGCTTTGACTGCTTTTATTACTAACAGTTCTAGTTTAACATGCATTGTGCAGAGTCATGCATATAGCTTCTACTGAAACATGAAGTATTCCTGCAGTTTTTTTTGTATGGAGTGTCTTTGACTAGCCAGAACTTTCAGATCTATACGCTTGTCATTATTTCAGTCCTGAGAACCATGAATAGAGTCACATAAGTACCTAATTCTGGACATATTACAATTTACTGTACTGTTATGGGCCTTACTCTGGAGTGGCACTTTCTAATTGGTTGGATGACAACCAGTTACAGTGTAAACTATTAACACTTTACTGTACATTGATGTAGTTCATTTTTACACTATAAAAGTAGTATTTGCCTTTTATGTTAGTTTTTATCTTCTTTTTTTTATTAATTTGCTGTTTCCAGAATTCTTCCAATACTATATGTTTTATAACTGATTGTTTTTAAGGTTGTTTTAAGTATTTATTAGAACTGATCTTTTTCTAAATTGGACCTTTTTTTTAACCGATAATTTCTTTTGAATCACACAGGCTTGTGATGGTTTTATTGTCTCAAAATTTTTACGTGTTCTACAGTAATTCCTGTATGCTGAATCCGAAAATGATGTCTAATTTTCTCCATCACGTACAGATTTTTCACAAAACATCATAATGCAATACATAAAAGAAGGACCACAACACATAGTTTTGAGAGTAAAAGACATAGACTTCACAATAAAAATCAGGATGAATGAGGATGCATATTTGTTTTACATCAATGTTCTTCCCTTTTCTTCACTTTGTTTGTATTTTTTTTAACAAACGTAATAATAATAAATGTTCATTATGGTAAACAAAGTAATAATTTGATCTAAATAAGAGTTTTTCTTTTCTTCCTGATTTGTAAAAGATCCTTACATGATAGCAAAATATTAATATTATTTTCTAAATCTACATAGCTATATTATGGAAAATCTGTAA
Organism: Limulus polyphemus; assembly: GCF_000517525.1. Taxonomy (NCBI): domain Eukaryota; kingdom Metazoa; phylum Arthropoda; class Merostomata; order Xiphosura; family Limulidae; genus Limulus; species Limulus polyphemus. The sequence continues at coordinate 87,816 of NW_013668423.1, read as the reverse complement.
TTAAAACCAAAACAACTTTTAAGAAGTTTAAGTTTACAAGCCTGTGTCATTTATCTTTCTTAGATTATCATTTTGACTGCACACCATTTTTATTTTATTTGACAGTTAAACTCATTATAATGAACTTCTTGTAAGAGAATAAATTATTTCATAATTTTCCATTAATGACTTTTCTAACTTTTGTAGACTTCTGGAAGCTTATGACAGGTGTTTAAGTGACAGTGAAAAAGAAAAACTGATTTCTTCAATCAAGTATGGAAAAAATAATAGGCAAGTGTTGATTTTGAAAACATAATATCAAAAAAAGTAATGAAAGTAAAAAAAATAAACTATATTCTAATTTTTGTTTTATTTAATGTTGTAGAAAAATAACTAAAACCCATGATTCACATCTTGTGATCCACAGGCCCCTAATGGATGTCTGTGAGCATTCTATAAGGGGTTGTAGAAAAATAACTAAAACCCATGATTCACATCTTGTGATCCACAGGCCCCTAATGGATGTCTGTGAGCATTCTATAAGGATCTGTAATGGTAAAGAATGATTTTCTGTATTCTAATGTAGAAAAAATTAATATACATGTTTGATTAGATAAAACTGACATCTTATTTTAAAATCTTATCTTACATAATTATATATACAGTGTATATGTCAATAGCACTTATGCACTATAAAATTAGCTTCTATTAGAATTTACTTTGATTCATGTGGATAAAATGTGAGAACCATTGATTTAAAGTGATTTTTACAATCCTTAAAAGCTAATAAAATTTATGTATAAGTTTATAGAGCATAAATTTTATGAACATTTTAGATAACAATTGGAATGTTCATCTGTTTGAAAGCTGCTTTCTGGTTTATCAAATAACTTCAAACAGTTGTGATATCATTTTCACTGGTTGTTTTAGGTTATAAGTAATTTCACGACACACATTAATATATATGATAACAAAAGAGTAATTGAAATAGAAAATATAAACTGTAGAACTTTCATTAAGTTTTTCTCTTTTCAAACTAGGAAAATAGGACCAGCTTTGAGTAGAATAATATATCAGCTATATTGTGCTAAAGGGCCCTTGTCTTGATGAAGAAGAGTTAGTAACTGACTTACAAGCAAAGTATCGGTACTTGGGAAGAAGAATTGTTGGCATCCAATTCACTAGCAGATAATCATAATTAGGATAAAGGAATTGTTGATATCCAACTAACTAGTGACAGATAATTCTTGAGATGATAAAGTGTTGGTAACTTGTTTATTCAGTGAAAACACATTGTTGGGATGAAAAAATTTTAAACTTACTAGAGAAATAACATTGTCGAAATGAAGAAATGCTGATATCCAATTTACCAGGGAAAGTTTATTGTTGGGATGATAACATGTTATCCAGTTTATTAATGAAAGATCGTTTTATTAGTTTGAAGTGTTAGTAATTGACTTACTAGTAAAATATCAGTACTTGGCATCCAACTTATAAATGAAAGACCATTTTCAGTACTTGGGGAAATAGAAATGTTGGCATATAAGTTATTAGTGAAAGATCATTGTTGGGATGAAGAAACCCTGATATTCAATTTAATAATGAAGGATCATTGTGTGAATAAAGAATTACTGATTTCTGATTTACTGGTAAAAGATTAATTTGACAAGGAGTAGTTGCTATGGAGTTTATTATTTATCAACATTGTTGGGATGAAGAAATATTCATTGAAAAGTGGTTGTTGGAAGAGAATATTAAACATTACTGAAGAGCTGTAAAGTATCAGATGTAGAACAGAAGACCTACTGTTCTAATAAATATATTTAACATCATGTAAGTAATGTGCTTTACATACATGTTTTGGACTAGTATTTACTTGTATATATTATTTAACAAAATGTAAGTTTTTGTCTTAGAAAATATATTGGTATTTCCATTTTTAGCATGTTTTAGTGTCATTAAATATGATAAATATTGAAAATGAAGCATCATGTGTGAATCAGCTCTCTGGAAGCTACAAAATATATTTTTAAAGTAAAGTAATACATTGGTTTCATTTTATACTCCTTAATATACATTTAAAATGTGGCAGTGCTAAATGAATTTTAATAACTGCTTATATAATGCACAGGTAAGTTAAAACTTGATTCTAAAATGACATTCCTGTATACATTTTATTAATAAAAACTACTCCAAATGGAATGTGCTTACGAGCAATTTTACAAAATTTATTATATACTTGTTATAATGTAAAATATTAAATAGACCTAATTATATTATAAATGTGTTGTACTAGCATTCTATTTGTGACGTAGGTAATGTAGGAAGGCCTGATTTCTTTATCTTTTAATGAAAATAAACCTTGACAGTCACTGAAGTAAAGATTCAGTGTTAAGTATTTTCATTTTACCAAAAAATAAAAGTGCTTGAACAAAAATATCTTAAAGAAATGACTTGATATAATTATCTCACAGACATACAAACTTTGAGGACAGTAGAAACTTGTTTACATAAAGGTTTTCTGTACAATTAGACACCATAACCTTGGGACAAACTATATGATAGTTATATCAAAATCAACAAGCCTCTTTTGCTTGCAGAATTTTCTAGAAGTAGTGAAAGTTTGTAATTAAGGCTTGCATGTAATTCAACAAATTTTTTGTTGTGTTTTTGAGGTGAATTACACACACACATATTTTATCTAGAGCTAATGTACATGAATAATAAAGTGTTAGAATATAGTGAACAATAAGCACTTATTCTCATTAGTATGTTTGAAATTTAATGCTGCAAAAATTTTCTCCACAATTTAGGTCCATGGTTGTTCTGTAAAATTGATGATCAAATCCCACTATTTGATCAAACAAGTTATTAGTGTGTGTGTGCTGTATACTAACTGCCATCTCTGCTGTTTGTCAGTTCATAATTAAGGATAGCTATGTGCAGATAACCATTATGTATGTGTAATTCTGAATAAAATAAATTATAAAATCTGATTCAAATGGGTCCAATTGCAACATGTATAATATGGGGAGGAGGACAGATTGTATGAAAGGTAACTGAATTGTTAACTGTCAGATTTTAAAAAATAATAATACATATATATATATATATAAGTTCTTCGTTTTGCCAATTATCAAAGTAAATGGCTTTTACTTATATTTCTTAATAGTATAAATATATAGTATGTAGTTGTTGGGCTGAGGATTCTTCTACAGTAGGTATCTGTGACTTGTTAGTGATAAATTCAATGATGAATAAACAGTACACACTTTACTTGTTTTCAAATAATGTATATATATATATATATTGGTATACTTTGG
>NW_013668423.1:82779-83544 GCF_000517525.1 Limulus polyphemus | reverse complement strand
CAAAAATCGGAAGCTATTTCTGTGCAACTCTATTGCTTACATATCTAACTGTAATTTAGCACTGGTTCATTGTTGTGTAGTCTATTTGCACAGAATAGTTCATCTTTTCTTACTTCCATCGCACTTTGATCCTGAACCATTCTCTTCATGACTTCGAAGATATATTTCAAGAAAAGCGACCAAGAATCCTTTTCCTTTGGAAACATCCAAAGTGGTAGCTGATTGTTAAAGCGTTTCCGTGGTTGATACTCTTAATTGTCTAGCGTATATGCTCCTTCATTTAAATTGTTCCTTGTTAAATTATTCTTTGCTTTTCAATGGTTAGGCAAATCATTTATGGTTTCGGGGATACCCCATCATTGTACAACTTTTTATCTCTAGCAGACTGAAGCATAGCTTAGTCAACATTAAGCCTTGTTATTCTAGCTCTCCATGCATCACCAGTTTTCGTGTACCTTCTTTTTGTCATGTTCAAAAATTCGAACGTAGACATATTTCCAGTAGTTCATTCTGGTTATTTATCACTTTCTGTTGTTTCAGTTGTTTGTAAGCATTGTTATGCACGTAGATTTGTTACATTGTCACCTCACGTGACCTTCGATTTAGAATGTTTTCGTTTACGGATTTACTGTTCAGCTAGTGATACCTGAAGAAGGGCATTGCCCGAAACGTTGTACCCACAATTATATATATAGATATATATTAACTCCTTAGTGGTTTGACCTAGAACATACTTTTTTTATCTTTTTCAACAACCACTACGCG
>NW_013668423.1:66360-81779 GCF_000517525.1 Limulus polyphemus | reverse complement strand
CAAGTTGAACTATTTTCTCTATATTACTATCGTACTAGTATTCTGTGTGTGATTCACTTACAGTTGTGGTGCAAGTTACCATAATTCGTTTGGTCTTCTTTCTTCTGAAAATCCTCTGTTCCTTTTGTCAAATTGTATCCAAGCAGATTCAATTACTTTAGAACCATGCTTTGATGGAATAAAATTATCCTTCTTATCTTTTTTATACTGTTAGTTTCACTCTAACATATTAAGTGTTAGGCCTATGTCAGTCATTAGGCCAATCACTTTTAAGTTACTTCACACCAACTATATTCTCTTTGCTTTTATCTGTCTAATAGTGTATGTCTACTGCTTCCCACTCGTCTCACACTATTTATATCTTTATTACATAGTCGTCTGGCCACTTTCTATATTCTCGATACCAATTTGTTATTAACAAAACCTACAAACATCTGCTTTTAACTTTTATTATAACAAAACTTAAAAATAATAAAATATTCATTCACAAATATAAACGAATCACTAATATTTAAATCAAACAGTCTTTTATATCATGACATAAACTTGTATTTACTACTATTATATGTCACTGTATATTAATTAATAAGTTACATAACAGTGCATTGTTTTGAAACTTTCACAGTGTTGTTTTTGCAGGTTTGTTTTTATTATTAAGGCAGTAGAAATATTTTCATCTGAGCAATATCTAAACTGGGCAAACACATATAAACCCATGGCACCAGCCCTGCATTGTAATCTGGTTCCCTCACTTTGAAATGCTAGAAAAATTTCTATTATATTACCTAACATATTAAGGTAGAAGTCTTTCCTAGGTATTTAACTAATTTTTTTTCTTATGCATTGTACAGTATCGTAAAGTATAATTGTGTTAAATATTATGATATTTTCAATACTCAACAAACGTAAGTCTGTCTTTTGTTTCTTTTTTGAACACTTAAGATACCTAGGTGAGAAATCTTTAGAATTATAATATAAAATAATCTGATTATTCTGTATATATATATATATGTATGGTTGGTATTTGGGTATAATTATATTATTATCAGCAATCTTTGATTAGTGTAGTATTTTATTTGTGGTTATGAATGGGAAGAATTTGTTATCAGAGCCAGTTTCTGAGTAGTGTTAATGTCTGATGATTTTCCGTTCATGAACATAAACTACTAACTGTCTTTCATATGAAAGTAAACTGTTACCTCTCCTTAATCTTACAAATGAAACTTAACTGTCCATCAAAACTCTTTGTTAACTCCCTCTCAGCATGAAAGAAGTTGAACACTTTCTTCAAATATAAGTAAGCTTTTATTGTGATTAAAGAAAAATAAAATCAAACTTCAAAATTTTTTTTCCGCATTCATTTAATTTTTTCTTATAGATTTAAGGTAAACTGTTGGCTCATTGGTCACCCTAGTTTACAGATTTTGTTCTTGAATGAAAGACATCCTTTGCAGTGAGTGTAGCTGATTAAAAAAAATTGTTATGCTATATTTAGACATGCCTCTAATTTGATATATTTAATGGAAAAAGTTAAAGAGGAAACTGAAAAATATTCAGTATAATATGATTTTTATCATAGTATAAGTCTGTTGATTTTCAATGCTGGAGAGATGGCAGAAAAGATATTGAAGAGAAAAGACTGTATACAGTGTTAAACAAAGCCTTTATTTAAAAGAACAAAAGTCAGATTAGAGCACAAGATGTCAGACTGCTACTCTCTTGATTGTGGTGATATTTCTGAACAAGTAATATCTAAATGGATAAGATCTGATTTGAACTGTTCTTAACTAAGGGGTGAATATTATATATTAAAAGTATTTTGAATATGCAAATCAACATGCTGCTTAACAACGACAACCGATATAGTTAGTTCTGATGCTACTCTGGTTTCTCTGCCTGTTCTCATACCAGTAAATTCGACTATCACCATCACGAAATCAATAATCTCAGTTAAGACTTTTCAAATAAATTATTTCAGCCAGGATTAATTAATTCGTGGTCCATCCACTACCAGCTACATCGATGCTAAAAACTGCTATAGGTTGCCACACACACCAGTCACTATACTATTATGATATTGTAACGCCATCTTTGGGTCAATTCACCCACTACAGTCAGCTTCACGGAAAAATAAATACAGGTGAATTCTCATGAAACAAGGGCTTTCAGACTAGGATTTGTCACAGCCTGATTAATATTTTGTTTTTATAAGAACATATGTACAGGATTCCACGCTTGTGTGTAAGTGCCACTTAAATTTCATACTTACACATACACAACCTGTTTCAGGTGGTTTGTCGCGTAAACATCCTGCCAATGGTCTCTTTAAAATATCACATGGGTATTCATAAAGCTAAGGTCGTTTATTCATTTCGGCTTTCAGATGAATTTGAAAACCTAGCAATCATTGTCAGCTCTGACAACTGAAAATATTCTAAGTGTTACATGTAATAGCATCATCTATCTTAGCTTTTCAATAATTAAGTGACAGTCACGTGTAGACTGCATATATATATCCAATCATGAAACATCACTTGATAGTTCTTAAACTAAGGGTAACAATGCCCTCCAAACTTATATTTTCAAAACCTGACAGTCATTTCTAGTTGTATCACCTGTCGTTGTTTAAGGTGTTATGCCTAATAACATCAGGTAACTGTCTAACTGTATAATAATTTAGTAGGTATCACAATATATACTGTAAACATTCCACCATGAAAGACTCGGAAAGTAAGAGTTATATTATAATTCCATTTCAGTAGTCAATCTGTTGATTTACCCACAATTCTAACTATCGGTCTGGCACTTAATCCCAGATCAGGATGTCAGCATCTTGACCAACAATCAGAACTACTGCATGACTCCTACACTGGCAATTCCTCATAGGCTACTTTCAGAGAGATAGCTAAGTACTACTAAATCTTCATCCTCAGTGGTTGAGTCAAGATGAAGAAAGTCAGTGCTTTCACTATGAAAAAATTATAATTTTATTCAAGTTTTCGGTAACCTGGTGTGTATAGGTCGACATACGAGAACTAAACCAAAAACAAGTACTTCTGACTCATTAGTTTCAACCCCTAGTTCCTGGTCTAACCAATGAATGACCTGTTTTTCACTGACTACGCTTTAACTTGACAACTTCCTTGTGTATGCCATGTGAACGCTGTGTGTGTATGTGTATACTATTTTAAGACACTGGATTAGTAGAGATGTAAAACAGCACAACAATGTTTGTGTTGGGTAATTTTACACAAAACCAAGTCTGAAACAATATCAAAACAGTTGTTGGATATACAAGACTGTTTAGCTTAAGAGTTATTATTTAGTTTATTTGGTGATTTAACATTTAATTTACTTTTCATAACAAGAGAGTTAAAAGTAATTATTTTAAAGGCGATAGTTATGACAAGTTTGGTTGCGTAAGTCGTATGTTGTGTGTGTGGTTCAATTGTAACATTGTTGACGCCAAGTTAATTGAATCTCCAGTATTTTTCTCGTTACCTTAAGTGAGTATTGTTACCTTATATCATCGCTTGCGTAGCTTATTGAAAATCCAAGGCCTCAGTTAGGCAATGTATAAATATAGGTGGCCAAGCGAGCGCAAGTCAAACGAAGTGAAGTAGTAGAGAAAAAAGTACAGTTCAGTCAGAAAATTAGTTAGGGAGAGAAAACGCGAAGTTAGCTGGCGTGTGAGTGATTAGCCATAATGGGCGATATTTTATAGTGAGTTTCACAGTTTAATAGAGATAAGGAGAATAATTTGTCATGTCAAAGGGCGTTCTAAAGTAATTGAACCCGTCTGGGTGGACGAAAATGAGACAACTATTTGAAGTTCAGGATACAACTGTGGTAACCCACGGGTAGCGTAAGTGAATTATTCACTGATACTATTGTGAAAAAGAGTAAAGAAAAATAGTTCGTCTTGTCAATTGGATTCTAAAGTAATTTAATCAGCCTAGGTGGACTTTTCACAAGGAAAGAGAATTATTTAGAGTTTGACACACAACTGTGATATCCATAGTGTAAAGATTTTTTGTACATAGTTTGACTTGTTTTGAATATATTATTTTAAAATAAGTGGACTGTGTGCTGTCTGTTTGGTATCGAATTTATCGTCAACAAGTCACAGACACCTTCTGTAGAAGAATCCTTTGGCCCATATCTACATAAAATACTGACAAAAATGTTGTATGTGTTGGCTAATTTTATGCAAGAACAAGTCTGAAACTATATCACAACAATGTTGTATGTGTGTAGCCTAATTTTATAATCTGAATTAATAGGTTTCTTTTTATTACAATTAACATTGTTACATTTTAATTAGAGTACCAATATTTTAGTTATTTATTTTACGATTCACATACTAATTGAGTTTATTATTTTGTATCTTCATAGACCATTAGTATTTGGCTGTACTATTTAATAGGTTTTCATTGGTCATAAGATGCTTTTAGGAAGGAAAATTTTATTGATACACAGTCATACTTATGCTATGACTATATGTGAAGCCAACTTGTTTGTGTGTTTTGTAAGTGAGCTATACTTTATTCTTTCTTTAATGTTACTTTCATTAACAGTATTAGTTAGACTGCTTAATATATCAATATATATTATGTTTGATTTTTTATTATTATAGTTACTATAAATTGTTTTGCATTGTTAGCTCAGTATATGGATTTAGGACTAACTGAAACTCATGAGATATTATTAGGTTTATGACCGATAATGTCGTCAAGAGCGAGGATACCCAACTGATTAACAACGTATTCTAGTCTTTATAAGTAAGAAAAGTATATTATCGCCGGGTTGATTTTTAGTTTTGATCTGTTCTGATCATAACGATGTTTTGTTTGTAGACTGATTGTATATTTTCTTGATTAGTCGAAATGTGAGACAGTATTGTAACAACGTCGTATGTTGACTAATTTTATTCGAGATTAGTAGAGATGTAAAACTGTATCACAACAGTGTTATGAGAAATGTAGTTTTGCATAAACAGAAATCTGTCACAACCGTGTCTGACGTGTAGGCTAAGTTTACATTTTGGATTAGTAGAAGGTCTATCACAGTAATGTTGTAAGAGTAGACTATTTTTATTCTATGAGTTAGTAGATGTGTGAACCTGTAATATAATGCTGTGGAGTATGTGAACTAATTTTACATTCTGGATTAGACTGCTGTTGCAATCAAATGAAACCTTGTCTGGCTAATGGAAGTTTAAGAATTATCTAATCGTGTCCCTAAGCTTAATGAAAAGATTGGGTGGCTGTGAATATTTTAAAGCCACAAACCTTTCTACTTTTAAAAACTTTTTTTTTTTTAGATTAGGTAGAGATGTATCAGCAAATAATTCAACGTACTTTGAAAATCGGTTGGTTGAACTTCCATGGACCTTATCCATGACCAAGTCAAACACCTCAACTCTGTATATGTCGACTGCCGTTTCTGAGACCTCGCCAGCAACAATCTCTCCAGGCATTTTCCTCGTAAAAGACTCAAATTTCTGGCAAGCATTTATCAATTACGCATGATATGACTTTCTCATAAAATAAGTCTTTGACAAAAGTGTTAGCATATTGCAAGTTTTTTACCAAAGTCATAACTCAGATATCTAATTTGTGGCCTAACCATATTCACCACTTTATAAGCAACAACACAATCAAGACCAGCAGTGCTGTCTGATATGCACTTCTGTTGTATCTTTCAAGTGTTCTATGCAACAAGAGAAACAATTGTTTACCTTCATCTAACTTTGAATCAACAAAAATCGGAAGCTATTTCTGTGCAACTCAGTTGTTTGTAAGCATTGTTATACACGTAGATGTGTTACATTGTCACCTCACGTGACCTTCGATTTAGAATGTTTTCGTTTACGGATTTACTGTTCAGCTAGTGATACCTGAAGAAGGGCATTGCCCGAAACGTTGTACCCACAATTATATATATATATATATTAACTCCTTAGTGGTTTGACCTAGAACATACTTTTTTTATTCTTTTTCAACAACCACTACGCGTAATTTCCTACATAATTTTACACTGTTGATTAGTAGAGGCAAGAAACTGAATTATAAGGATTTCGTGTCTCTGCACTAATTCTATGTCATATTAGTAAAGATTTAATATAATAATGTATGCTTAATTCTATACTTTAACACACACAGGGATTTTAAAGTATATTATAACAATGTCGTGTGTGTAGACTAAGTTTATACTGTGGATTGGTCGACTTGTGAAATTGTACTGCATAATGTCGTGAGTGTAGACTAACTTTCTGGATTAGTGAGAGTGTGAAACTATACCGTAACAATATGTGTCTAGCAATTTTATTTTCTGTATTAGTAAAGATGTGGAAATATATCGTAACTATACTGTTTCTTGTGTAGCAGCTTTACATTCTAGATTAGGTCCTGTTATTCGGTTAGAAGAACTGGACAAAGCTCCAGTGAGTACGGGTGCTACTGGTTAACTGGCTTCCCTCTATGTTCAGTAGTTATAAATTAGCGACATACCTTAACCCTATAGTCTCTGACGTGGTCGTTTAGCCCACGTACGCATAAGATATCATTCGGGTTGAAATGTGCAGGTGAATGTGAATAATTAACTATTATTATTCTACTTACTTTTAAAAGACAGTCGCAGCTTTTAAACAATTTGAGAGGGGCACTTTGTTGTATTTGGTACGACTTGTAATGAAGTAACTTATTTATTTCAACACTTGATAAGCGAATGAATATGTAAAATTTTTGTTGATATTTAGAACCAGTGTGAGAAAAGTTGCAAAATTATTATTTATTTTTGTTAGTCCACAAACAATCCAATCGCTTGTGAATTACACTGTTGTATTTAGTCTGATAGCAAAACTGACGCTAAGGTTGAGGGTAAACTAAAGCAAATGGAGGGTAGCATTACTTGCGAAAGGAACCTCTTGAACACATATATATTTGTTGCTGTAATATTTCCTGTATAACATAAGTTGTTCATTTGAGTGTTTGGTAAACATCATCAAGGAGTTAAATGTTTGCCGAACGATGATGTCACCTTTTATATAAACCATACTGTGTAACGGCACGAAGTCCATTTTCCGGACATATTGTCGTTTGTTGATATGGGACTAGTTCGGGAACGTCTATAAATATATAAATATTAAAATTTTTATTATTACATCTTTTCTCTTCATCACTACTTTTATCGGCCGCATCCCTATTTTTAACCACCTACTGTAAGTCTGTAACTTGACTAATATATTATAATGTCGTGGAACATACATTATTATTCTGTATACGAAATAGTAAAGATGGTCTGAGAATAAATGCATTTGTTATCGCTTTCTAATGAGACAGGGTCTTAACTAGAAATATTTCATAGTTACTTCTTTTTTGTAACGGTGAGCAATTACCTTATAAAAATGCTTCATGTTAAACAGGTCGCCTCAGAAAATAAAAATCTGAATGATCTAGGATACTTTTTCAGACTGTTTGGGAGAACGAAATTCCACGTTATCAAGCATGGAAACCTTAATAATTTTAATATTTATTAAATCTTTAAACATTTTTTGAAAGGTAATGAAACTGTAATGTGTGTGTTGACTAATTTTATGCTGTTGATTGAAATTGGTTTTACTACAGATTCGTCTTTCCGAAAATAAGTTAATAAGTTGGGTTAGGGTAGATTTTTGTTCATTTATTCCATCAAAAACTGAAAGAGTTGCGTATATATGTGGCTGTTATCGTTGGTATTTCTCTTAAAGCATAATAGTTAACATATAGTGTTGACAAGTATATATGTAACTAAAATGACAAGGCTCCAGCACTATAAAAGTTAACACTACACAAGTGTTCACTTCTTGATTATGCGAATAATTTTGAGGATGGATGCTTTCAGTTTTCAAAATTAGTTTTGCTATCTATACCTTGCATATAAATGATCTATTGGAAATAACTGAAAAATTACGAGCCCACTTCCAGTTTTCGGAATGCTTTCTGTAATGTTTTGAAGAAACCTGTTTGTTTTTTTATAATTATTTGGAGAAATTTTATCTTTTTTTTCGTAAATCAACCTACTTTGCTTACGTCCTTTATTTGAGTTTGATGGTCAAGTTCAAGTTGTTTCTTAAATCATTTATCATTTTCCTTTCAAATTTCTATTCCTTTCTTCTGTTATACAGCTTTTTTTTGTCAATATAGTTACATTATGTGTAATTTGTTAAACGTGAGTTTCTGTGATCTGATCAACTTGTTTGCACTTTCTCTAAAACTTTTGCATATTCATTTAAACGGCCAGGTGGTTAGGGCGCTCGACTTGTAATCTGAGGGTCGCGGGTTCGAATCCCCGTCACACCAAACATGCTCGCCCTTTCAGCCGTGGGGGCGTTATAATGTGACGGTCAATCCCACTATTCGTTAGTAAAAGAGTAGCCCAAGAGTTGGCGGTGGGTGGTGATGACTAGCTGCCTTCCCTCTAGTCTTACACTGCTAAATTAGGGACGGCTAGCGCAGATAGCCCTAGTGTAGCTTTGCGCGAGATTCAAAACAAAACAAATAAATTTATTTAAACATTTATTGTCGTTGTGCATGAAAAGCTCACACTTTAATAATTATTTCCTCTTGAAGTTTTTTTAATTACAAAAATGGTCTTCACATTCAGCATTGAGGAGTTTGAAGTTTGCTGTAATTTTGATAAAAAATCATTCATATTCCAAGACGCTATTTTCCTTTCTTTTGCTTTATTGATGCTGTAATTGTATTTTTCTCTACAAATTATTTATTTGTTTTTATTTTTATTTCTATTATATATTTTACCAGTTTTTAATTTTGCCTATTCTCAGGTTTATCTGAAGAGTAACATATCACGGAAACCAGTTGCTAATGTAAACCATTATTTAGCAAAATTCCTTGCACTCGTGTGTGTGTGTGCACGTGTGTCCGCTTTAACTGGCGAATCGCTGGACTGATGGTCACCAAACCTGGAAATTGACAAAAAGTTCGGCGTTTGGATTTTATTCCCTCTGTGAAACCTTCGGGGGTTCATATGTCTTTACTGTATGTCTAACTGGTACGTCACCTAGTATTAATTAAACACTTCGAATAAAGTTCTATTCAAACGATGACATTTTGTTTCCGTTATGTGTGTGTGTGTATGTATATATATATATATATATATATGTATAAAGAGAGAGAGTGAATGTGTGTGTGTGTGCTTAAGCACAAAGCTATGTAATGGGCTATTCTCGATTTCCACCTCGGGGATTGTTTCACGAGGCCTGACATTGCCTGATGATTAGGACACAAGCTGCGGGTCGTGGGATCGAATCCCCTCACTAAACACGTTTGCCTTTTCAGCCTAGGAGGCGTAAAAAATGTAATTATCAATCTCACTGTTCATTGGTAAAGAATAGCCCAAGAATTGGCGGTGAGCACTCTTGAGTAGCTGTGTCCCCACTGTGGTCTGTCACTTCAAAATGTGGACGTTTAGTGCAGATAACCCTTGAGTAGGTTTACATGAAACACAAAGATAGACATCCAGTTGACATTCATGAAGCATCTGGAATATCTCGATCTTGCGAATGATCTATGTCTCCTGTCACATAAGCAGCAGGACATGTAATCCGAGAGTCGACGACTTGCCGAGGAAGCTGCAAAAACTAGGCTAAGCATTAACATCAACAAGAACAATATGATAAGAATCAACAATAGGCAACAGGACCCAGTGCAGCTCAATGGAGACAGTATAGAGGAAGTTGACAAGTTTGTGTACTTCGGAAGTGTCATCTCAAAGGATGGAAGCACAGACAAAGACGTCACCTCACGAATCAACAAAACCACATTCGCTTTCAAATCTCTCCGGCCTATATGGACTTCACCATCTCTTTCCCAGAAGACCAAAATCAGACAGTTCAACACCAACGTAAAATCAGTCCTCCTTTATGGCTCGGAGACATGGCGAGTCACTGAGACCATCACATCCAAGACTGAGACCTTCGTCAACAATTTTCTCCGCAACATCCTGCACATTAGATGGTCTGATGTCATCTCTATCGCTGACCTATGGGAGCAAACACATCAGCTGCCTGTCCAAGAAGAAATTGCAAACAGGACATGGGGCTGGATTGGTCACACGCTCAGGAAGCCTCATAGCAGTGTGACAAGACAGGCACTGGAATGGAACCCAAAGGGAAAGTGGGGAGACCAAAAATGACCTGAAGGAGATCAAGGCCGCTTGACTCTCATGGGCTCAGCTGAGGAAGACAGCTCAAAGTAGGGTCCAATGGCGTGGAACAGTCGTGGTTCTATGTTCCAGCCGGAATTAAGAGGAATAAGTAAGTTAATAAACTTTACGTGAATATCTGGAACAAAAAATCAGTTCGTGTTTTTCCCAAAAATTTCGATAAAGTTTGTTTGGATAAGTAATTTTTTTTCTGTTTTGGAATCGTATAAAATCAAGAATAATCAAAGTCTTATTTGAACTGGCTCATTTAACTGCCCACAACTATTTAAAGAAAATGTATACAGAATTAGATTGACCTACATGAATTTACACAACAATGAAAAGCATAGTTTCTTCTATGTTTCAGTAGTTTTAATGTTTCCTGCTGTTGTAAGATCGCTTCAACACCAGTTTGCTCTCCCTAGTTATGTCCGTCAATGTTATTTAGATTGTACTTATTCCTATCAGGGAACTCATACTAATATACATAAACAAGTGACGTTTATTACTATAATCAACAACACATAGATTTATAACTAGGTTTTGTTTCTTATTGACCGCATTTATTTATTTATTCGCCTCTCTCTTGGTTTATTTGGTCTCCCACACATCTCCTGGTCTTACATCTTCTCTTGGTTGAAGTTTTGTCTTTTATATATTTTTCTCAAATCCACACCAAACTAATTTTTATTTCTGACCTAATACACATATTTTGATGATAATGTTTCATAATAATAGGAGGGGGGGGGCTTATTGTTTCCAAACCACTATATGTGAAAGGCGGCCGCTCCATCTAACAATTTCCTAACGATTTAGAGTGATGTAGTACATTGATTCCTTACGTACTGACCAAAAGCATGCCATTTTCTCACAGCTCTCAACCAATGTTCCTTACACTTAACTTCATAACACATCACCCCTGTTTTCCTGAATATATTCAACAATGTTGACTGTATTCAAGCTCGACTATGTTTCTGTCTAAGCTCGGTGTTATCCCAGGCTCCAAAATTCCGGCGAATCATCACATTCTTCTTTAGGTCGTTTCGTCACTTAGTCTTTTGTTAAACATTAATAAGTTCACTTTCTTTACATATATATTATATGGAAATTATATACATTTTATAGTCTTATATATATATATATTTTCAACATTTCAAAAACTTCACAGTCTCAAATACGTGTGTGTGTGTGTATTTATATTCATACACAATTAATCGGGAAATATAGACTTGCAGATTATACATTGTTAGACTGATCCATACATACTACTATAAGTCTATCTATTTAGCTAGAAACAATTTCTGAAATGCAAATTAAAGTTTAATAAGCCCTACAGTTACTACGATAAAATGTTGGTCCGGATCCAGTTTGTTTGTTTGTAGTAAGTAGTTCTATTAGCTTAATTTCCACCTACTTTCAACTCACTCGTCACTACATATTCATCTGCTAATGCCACAGTCTGGTTTCCCATCTTTTAACCATATTACTAGCTGTGTTGGTAATTTTGTCAAAATTTGCTTTTTGGAACATTAAATCTAGAATTTTATCAGCATCTTTAGTACAGTTAGATACTTCGAAGCATTTAAATAGCAACTCATGCACCCATGTTCTATGTTACTTAAATGTCTCATTTGACATTTTTCTCTAAAATTCCTGCGATGATTATCCAGACTTAACTCATATGACTGTAAAATAGCCGATTTCACTATACCATACTTCAATCTTGTTCAGCGTTGCTATCGCCTTTCCAGGTAGTGCAGGAAGTAGTATTCTCACCACATCCTGTGGTTGCCATTTATTTTTCTCTCGCTATTTTTTCAAAACCACAGAAAAATACATCTACATCACTTTCGTAAAATTTAGGGAACTGCACATGGGTGCTTCTTTCATGCGTGCCAGCTTTATTACCAGAATTACTCTGCCTACCACTCATCATAAACTCAGATTTTTTCTACTTATGCCTATCTTCTTATTCTAGCTCTAAATGTTTTTTCAGTTTCTAAGCATTTCATTCCTAATTTTACCTTAGCAAGTTCTAAATCCTTATCTTCGCGAACGTCACTTGCAGTTTCTGTATTTTCACTAAACTCAAAGTTAGTAAAATCATTCATTGTAACTCCCGCCTTAATTAGAATTTCATGAACGTAATTTTTTTTTCAAATTGCTACTACATACGATACCCAGTTCTCTAAATTTATTTACAAACTGACATTTTGTCAGTGATTCACAATTCTCATCAATGTTAGCATTAACTCCCTACATTTAAACAATGAACTACACAATTAGAATAAGTAAGAATTAACTGAACCACCATCAAAACCAAAACAGGCAAGATAAGAACAAAAAGAAAGCTTACTTTCTTTCCTGACTTCACTGCTTCATCTAGTTGATATTTCTTTTTGGTTGTTGTTGATGTATTTCCAACTTCAAACTATTCTTTCTTTTTTTTCTGTTTTAATTCCTAATTAACTGATGAATCTCACTTCTGATATCATTTGGTTGTAGATCGCTGTGACACCACTTTATTACGATAGTGCTATTCTCGCAATTCGCTGTCTCTGGTTACGTCCATCAACGTTATTTAGATTGTACTTATTCCTATCAGGAATTGACTCATAAAAAATATACATAAAAAGTGCTGTTTATTATTATAATCAACACACAGATTTAAAACCAGGTTTTGTTTTTTACTGACCACAATTATTTATTTATTCGCCTCTCTCTTGGTTTATTTGATCTCTCTCACATCTAGTCTTACTTCTTCTCTTCGTTGAACTCCTGTCTTTTATATATTTTTCTCAAACCCACACCGAACAAGCCCATTACTTTCTGACCTTGTACATATATTTTGATTATAATTCGGTTATCTCCATATTACTGAAGAAAAAAGGTGACTGCTCCCTCTAATAATTTTGTAACGACTTTGAGTGCTGTAATCCATCAATCCCTTAGGGACCACTTTCTAACCTCTTTCATCCTCAAATTATGTTCACCTTACTTCATAACACCTAAGGATTATGCTAGTTATACCTTTAGCTTCCAAAACTTATTCCCAAGAAATATCTAGAAAGAACAAGCGCGATCTGGTAATTATAGCCCTAGCTTTCCATAGGCTATAAGTTTTATGTGAGTGTGGTATTCTTTTTACACCTTTCCAAAAGTGTATTACAGAATAAATCTGAATTCTGGCTTTGACTGAGTTTGACAAAAAAGAAACTGAATACTGCAATAAAATAAAAATCAATCTTTATTTATTCAAATAAACCGAAGGAATGAGTAATTGGGATAAAAGACAGTCTTTACTGTAAATATAGATTTACTTCAATATTACTTGTCTGAATAATTTTTACTCGTTAAAGTAGAAAATTTGGATTCATTAGACAGATAACCAATACTGTTAATCAATCTGTTACTTAACATGTTATCTGGGCTGTTATTTGTTCCAGACTGAGAAAACATAGCATTATGTTAGGGTTTGCAGTCGGTACCAGTACCGGGCCATCAGTACCAATACTAGTTTATAGTATATCATATGTTGAGAATAATATCTGTTATCACATGTCCCATCTTCGGAGTTTTGACCGAATACCCCTCTGGTATTTCAGCTTCGCTTTTCACAGAATTATAAATGTTTGATGTGGTAGTTTTAAGTTCATACTTCAATCGATAAGTGAATCTCACCATGGAAGTCGACAATAGCATGAAATATAGGAAACTGGTAACTCCCACGCTCTGGAAGAGAACGTGAATGTGCCTACGTGACTAATTGCACGTTAGGTAGATACGTGCGTGATTAACCCTTATTATTTGGGCAGGTCAAACTTCGCATGTCACGAAGTTTTAGTGAGTTACATTCAAAATTTAATTAAACTACTTAATTATCATGGTATACGAACAAACTTGACATCAAACCTTAGGTAATAAATCACATGTTACTATTATATAAGTTTAAGTTCTTAATTGTATAAGAAACTATTTAAAAATAACCTCAAATTCCCCTAGTGTGAGAATTTGGATATTTGTTCTTGAGCCGTTTCCTCTTCTGGACTTTTTTGTCCACTCCCTAGAAAGCTACGAAATGTAACGTAAACTATTCTCTATAAGTTCGTCATCTATATCCTGAAGCTATATTTTTATATTCTTCAATCTTATGGGACTAAAGAGCAATCAATGAAAATTCAGGAACCACTTTCCACGCCTACTTCTGACATGCTCTAATTTACAATTTGCTAATAGATCTTTTTGAGGCCAACTCCCATTAAGTTTATAACCAATAGAAAGTCTAGATTTCAAATTATTCATTGCCACAGTCGTCATACCACGTGAGCTTACAGATAATTGACAATTTGTTTTGATGTAAAAAAAAAAAATTCCCACGAGAACACACTGGGAAGAATAGTTGAATTTCTAACTGCTCAAGTCACATGCTTAGAGATGTTCGAGTACCGATACCAGTACCGGCAACCTGGTACCGCTGGTACTATTGCAAACCCTGCATTATATTCACAGTTCTACAATGTTTTCCTCCTCAAGTCGCATGCACTACCACGTCACTGTTGGTCATTCCAATATAATGATATATCATCAAGATTTCACTTGACCTACGAGTAGAAAATATCGCTATCTGTTTTTGCTTATTGTGTTCTACTTTACAGCTGTCTTTCCCAAGAGAAAGCTCTCGAGAAACTATAGGGAAATGGCCCAGAGCAATGGGTAACTATGGCGAAAGGAACTTAACCAATTCCTTAAAATGTGTTCATCCACTGTGTGTAGATAAATTATAAATATTATTTACACACCATGGTTCTACATTAAACCTACCTACATTTGCGTGCAAAAAAATTGGAAAAATTTTAGGTGCATTTTGAGTGCTTACTTTACTAAATCAATAAAACATAAAACACCCGCACACTACACGAGTTATACTTCAGTTTTCAGAAAGAATACAGAACCGATGTCATAAAAAAGCCCAACCCGTTTCTTGACGAGAAATTATAATCCTATATAATATTACGAGCAGCTTTAGAGCCTTTTGTCAAGGTAGTAAATTAATACATGTTCTGCTCTGTAAGAACATTCACTTTGAAAGATTGACAAGAGTTAAATAAAGAAGAAAAATGCACGTGATAAAATTAAAAAAGTAAGACTAAGTGTGGTTAATTAAAGAAATTTCACTAAAAAACAAAAATTATGTTTCAATTATCTGTATAGAT